>NC_044367.1:6302080-6597080 GCF_007364275.1 Archocentrus centrarchus
CCCGGAAAGTCCCGAGGAGAAGGCCGGCAGAGAGCCGGACAGAGCCGGCCTAAGAGAGTCACAGGGCAGCGATGAGGAGGACGGAGCCTGCGGGGAATTGGAGGCCGAAGCCCGAGCGGCCTGTAAGGTGCCGCCGCTGCCACTGGTCTGCGTGGTCATGGACGGGTGTGGGACATGAGGAAAAAAGTAACTGGTTTGTCCGGCTAGTAGATTCACCGAGCAGGGGTTCAGTGAGTAAGTGGCCCCGGAGCAAGGCACGGAGAGGCCGCAGGGCACCGCCGAGGCCGCCAGGGCCGCCGCCGTCAGGTGGTGCGTCGCGTAGGGGAGATCCCCGCCGACCAGCCGGTCCATGCTGAGCCCGTTGGAGGATGGGAACGACGAGTGGCTGTTGCTCATGTTCTGGGTGAGCATGCTGCTGTAGGACATGGGATGACCCGGGTATCCCGAGGAGGTCCCGTTGTAGCCGAGGGCGCCGCCTGCCCGTGGGTGGTGTAGGGAGAGGAAGGGGGACATGGGCCAGTACAAGGAGCCGGCCCGGTCCATGAAGGTCAGCCCAGAGGTCAGCCGGGCACCCCGCTTGAAGGCCAGCTTGGCTCGGGACGTGGTGGACCGCCGCCGGAGCTTCCCAGTAGTGCCGCCGATGAAAACGTCGTCGCTGCTGGGGTCCAGCATCCAGTAGTTGCCCTTGCCTGGGTCGTCGTAGTGCCGCGGCACCTTGACGAAGCATTTATTGAGGCTGAGATTGTGCCGGATGGAGTTCTGCCACCCCTGCTTGTTCTCCCGGTAGTACGGGAAGTTTTTCATGATGAATTCATAAATGCCGTTCAGAGTGAGACGCTTCTCCGGACTCTGCCTGATGGCCATCATTATCAAGGCGTTATAACTAAAAGGAGGTTTTTCATACTTGCCGCTTTTCTTCTCTCCGTCCTTCCCTCCAGCGCCGCCGTCCCCGTCTTTCGTGTCCTTTTTCTCTTCCTGCTTCTCCTTCTCGTCCGGGCAGCTCTCCTGTCTCGAGGAATCACTTTTAGGGTCCGCCTTGGCATCCGACTGCGCGGCCGGAAGAGGAGCTTTCTGCTCGTCTTCGTCCGCGGCACCAGGCCGGTGGTGGTGGTTCTGGTGGTGGTGGTGAAGGTGGTTTTGGTGGTGATGCTGGTTCTGGTGGTTGTTATTGTCGCTTTGCACGGCCTCGGGCACCAAACTGTTTATACTAAACGACGATTTAGGAATCATTTTCACCTCTTTGCGCTCTCCCATATCCAACATCACCGGGCAATAAGGGGGGAAAATGGCAACGACCAAAAGCGACGATCACAGCTGGGTTTCAATCTGTCCTGTCTCTGCCTGCGAACCAGGACGGGAAGGAAGGAAGGGGGGATAGATAGGAAGAAAGAAAGTATAGCCCAACAAACTATTTCATGTTCGGTTTGGGGAGAAAAAAGGAAACACACACAACACACATGTACACACACATCGATAGGAGACAGATAGCTGCAATTAATTAGGGAGCCACAGCCACTAAAGCAAGTAAAAAAAACATTGGTTGGACCTTTCCGGGCCTCAGCCAACCAGGGGAACATTAGTATTAAATATTAAGGCGTCCTCTGCGCTTTCAGCCAATCATGACGCACAGGGAAACACACACATCCACCAATGCCTTGCACGCTGCAAAAAATGCCTACCTCCCCGACACATTTTATGGTTTCTGGAGTCTTAAAAGAATTTAAATTTGAGCAAAATAAACACTGAAATGCCACAACGAAGACTGTGTTTTTATGGTTTCCAAAGCGAATCGTTTGTTTTTGAGTTTTGTTAAATATTAGTCTATTTATCTTTAAACTAGTGTTCCCTATGCTCATTTTCGTCACATTTGCAAAAACCTGATCTGTGAATGGATAAAACTCTTTTAGAAACTGGATCATTTTACAACCCACTTGTGTGTTTTCCGGACATTTTTAAGAGGAAACTGAAACTTTAGAGCGTCTTACGCACACGGCCAAATCGGACACTTTTTGCAGCGTAGAAAACACACTCACCCTTATCAACACTCGTGTGCCTTCCCCTCATCCCTCCCCTCTCACACCCTCTCCCCCACCTAAACCAAAAAACCGTAGCTGGAAAACACACACCGTGCATGCGTAAACCCAAATCCCCGCCGCTCCTCATATTTACACTCCTCCGATTCAAATATTTGCCCCTTCGGCGTCTCCAAAACTGTTTACATCCCGGGAAAATAAACAGAGGAGAGGGGATCCGGAGGGCACGCGGACACGGTCAGGACAGGCTGAGGTGATTTATGTGTCAGATCGCAGCAGACTGCGCTGCGCAGAAAGGCTGCGGGCTGCTTCTCCAAAAGCCGCTTCTCCGTGCGTAAAATGTGTGCCGGGCATAAACACGGTGTCATGTCAATCTGCCGCTTTCAGGAAGGTTTCTGTAGTCACTTACTTTCCTCCCAGCGGAGAAGAATTTAACAACAGCACAAAATGATCCGGAGGCAGGAAGAGACTCAGCGAGTGGGAAAGGGTGGAGAGCCGAGGGCCGCCGAGAACTCTGATCAAACATTAGCCACATATTTTTTTAGCTTATGGATAAAGAAAAAAACATGAAATAATTTAACAACATATTTCAAAAGGGATTCATGGCACCCTTTTCTTTTGAAAAAAAATGAAGAGTGCGTTGTTATTACCTATGTTGGGTCTGTGTGACCGTTAATATACTGTAACTATAACGGCACCTGCGCTCTAATGGCACTGAGGGATGTGCACTCAGGCCGTAAAGTCCACACATTTTTATCTACATCTGCTTTACAACATTAATGAAATATTTGATGGTTTGATGCGTTTACATTTATACCAGAATTTGGTTGCCAGCCTGCGACGAAATAGGTACAAAATGTATATGTAAAATCTCTAAATTCTCACAGTGGAAAAGAAATTAATGGAATAAATTCTAATATTGTTTTTACAACGTCAGTTAAATGTTTAATATTATTTTCGCATGTTATTGAGACAACAGTCATTTCTTTCTGCTGCAGGAGTGCATGCAAACGCTGGCAAACACTACACAGATTAGTCTGTCAACGTATTTACACACTATGTTATTGCTGATATTATTCAAAAAGAAGAAGAAGAAGTCACATATTCTGTGTGGTCTCATTGGAATTTATTTAATTAAGAGTTCCCCAAACAGCTACGCGACTACCCACTCAAATACGGCTGTGGTACTGCAGCTGTTTCTGCCCGTAAACCTACACAACTACTGCTCGTTACTAGCGCTGCCGTTTTTATTGATTCGGTGTCATTATTGATGAAATGGGTACAACTACACCGCCATTAGTAGCTCACTAATATGACCGGTAATAGTAATATTTCCATGAACATATCACTGTTGTATTGTTGCTACTACAATGAAGTTTTTCTCTCCATATGAGCGCAAAAAAATAAATATATTATGTTCCTCCTCAGTAACACCCTCACGTGTTGTCTGGAACAGATAATTACAAAAGAAAAAAAAAAAAAAGCTGTTAAGTCTACAAAATAAAAGCTTTTCAGAATGTCATTCCACCTTAAATACTTTAATGGGAGACACACTCTGCCAAATCTGTCAGTCTGTAAAGTGCACAACAGTTGATTTAACACGTTTAAGGTGGTATGAGAATCTTGCTGTCAGTGTATGTGAAGGGAAGACAATCGACATTTTAAGGGGTTTTTCTTCCCTTTTTTTTTTTTTTTTAATACATCACTGGAAACTAAACCAGAGAAAACTCCGCAGCAGGAGAGCTAATTTGACGTTTTCATATATTTATTTCGAATCATGAGTTAATCTGCCAACAACACTGAGGGGGAAAATGCACCAACAGTTTCCATCCAAAGTGCAGACTTTTGGGTAGAAATGTGACTCAACCTACTGACACACAGAAAAGCTACCATTTAAGATGAGAAAGCTCTTTAATTAACAAAGCGCGATTTAAAAAAAAAAAATCTAACTGCTTTAAATACACCTGACGTTATTTAGTTAGGTTTTACTTCTAATAAAAAAGGAAACACCTGCTCGGACACGCTGCGCGGTTTTTACGCAGGAAACACTGAAGCGTCGCGGAAGCTTTTGAGCTTCTCAGAGACCCACAAATGTGAATGTATTTTCTGTGAAGAAGGTGAGCGCAGTCTTTCAGTGACAGGCGCTCATCACAGAAATGAGGCAGGGGAAGACTTCAAGCAAAGCGAGTGGTTTGATTTCAGACTGGAAGCTTTCTAACGCACACAGAAGAAGCTGCTCACATTATCAGAAACTGCAAGTTTGCATAAACTTCCTCATTTTGTCTGAATCTCCATTTTGTGTTTTAAACCTTTCAGATGGTTTAGTGAAATAAATCATTAGGATTCACCAGCAGTCTTGTTATTTTTGAGGGATTTCCCGCCTATGAGGCTTTACCTTTTCTTGGACCTTGGTTTTACTAAAATGAAAGAAATTTTATCTTCGCATACATTTTTTTTTTTTTTATAAAACCATTTCATATACGTAAGGTTAAACTCCATATCATTATTATTGCCGGTCTTTTGCAATACAGAAAACCAAAAAAAAAAAAAAAAGAGGAATTCAGAAGTCTTGGAAAGCTTCTGTAATTGTTTTTGGATCTTTCAATCACATCTCATAGTTTGTTTTTTTGTACATAATGCAGAGCAGGTTTGGCTTTTATTATATTATCAAATAATATTAATAAATTAATTCAGTGTGTTGCTCAAGTGCACAGCGGTGGCAATAATAATAATAATAATTCTCACTATTATTTGCGCGCAAAATCGTGCGCGTAAAATAGTGTCTTCAGAAGGACGTTCTTTCGTTCCACCGGTATGCTTTTATTTTGACAGCGCGGTTTAAGTTAGTGCTGTTTGTTTGTGAGCTTCTCTGTGACATTCGGCGAACTGAACATACTGGTTGTTTACAGCTCAGAGAAGCTGAAGATATGAGCGGACTGTTCGGCTCAGCTTGTATGTTTTCTGCAGCGCTTCCGTGTTGCTGCTGTGTTTCCTTGTTGTGTCTCTGTGTGTTGAGGTAAATTCCTGATTGTGTCTGTCGGGCTGTGAGACTCTGCATCATCCAAACAGACCTGAGGAGGAGGAGGGGATGGTTGTGGAGGAGGAGGAGCTGCAGAGAGAGAAAAAAAAAAGAAAAACCTCCATCCAGCCTGAGAAGGACAAAAACAGGCATCAAAAATTGGTGCTTTCTGGTGCTAGTTTGTCCAAACGCATTTCAGCAAAGCGCCTGTTTCAAGATTTTAAGAAAACGTTTGGTCCCTGAAACAAAAGCAGCAGGTGAATTCGGAGAAGCGAGGAGGGGTGGTTTCTGCTGTTCCACGCGTGTGTACGTGTATTTCTTTACATAAAAACGATAAGAAATTCAAATAAAACCAGCCAACTTTTATTTTTTCTTGAATTTTAGATCCTGACTCTAACCTTTCCTTTAGACAGGTAACAGCTGGTGTTTAAATTAAAAACGGGAGAAATGAAAATCAAACCGGCTCCAATAATGGCAACAACTAAAACTTCAAACAAAATCATAGAAATATAAATTGTATGAAAGAGCCTGAAAAAGGCTGATTAAAAAGTGAGACTGAAAATGGCATCGAGGGGGAAACGCCACCATGAAAGATGAGACACATTAAATCTTGACTGCAATAATTTAGGATATATATATATATATATATATATATATATATATATATATATATATATATATATATATATATATATATATATATATATATATATATGCTGCAAAGAAACAGAAAGGAAGCAGAAAGAAAAATGCAAATTTTTCAGCAAAGTATAGTGTAGACATGTCAAAGGAGATACTTGTTATTTTTTTTTATTTAATTCTAATAGGAAAAAGCTTACATTTACATCCCTAACTTGTTCATGAATATGAAACATTAAATAAACTATTAGAAGACTGAAATATTTTTATTATGACCTTTCTGCATTAAGGGTTTTGGTGGCCTCTGAGGGCCACCAAAATCTTAAAGATTCTTTTGTTGCTTACTGTAAAAATGGGTTACTGCATTCTTTAGATTCTAAAAGGGGTCCTTGGTTCAGTAATGAGGATCTCAAGAGTTGTTGTTTGGGCTCCAAGGGTTTCGTAGGAAGGGAAGGATGATCACTGGTGCTCAAGAGTGTAAGGGGGTCGAGACCTTCTTAAAGTCTTAAATAGCAATAGAAAGACAGACAGAAAGTGTACAGCAAAGGATAAAATACTCAGACCAAGAAAAACATTAAGGGGGTTCCTGAAGTTCCTTGGAGTAATCCAGGGATTTGAGCTCTAGTTCCAGGAATCTGGGACTTGTTGTGGAGTCTAATGTGGAGCAGAATCTGAAGAAGGTTAAAGGAAGTTCTGGGGCTGCTTAAGTGGGGGGAGGCTGTCTATTGGCCATTAAGTAGTTCAATAAGGAGTTTTTAGGTGGTTCCATTTTTTTCAAGGATCCCTAAAGGGTTTCAGGTTTTACTAAGTTAAACCTGTTAAAGTCTGAGAGCTTGTTGATGGACTCTGTGGGGTAGATGGGGCATTCTGTCAATAAAGGGTTCCTTTTTTCTTGTAAAGGCTTTTGGTTTTCAAAAGGAGTCATAAGTGAGTTCTAGGGGGTCTTACCGGGGTTTCAGGGAGTTTCTTAGGGCTTCTTAAAGAGGTCCATGTGGGTCTTAAGGTTCCACCTACCTTAAGGGCTTTTTTTTTTTTTTAGATCTGTAAGAAGTTGCAGAGGAGATTCAAGGGATATTTCAGGGCTTGTCTCAGGCTTCCTCCATGTTCTAGATATCCTGAAGGGTTTTAATGAAACCAAAAATGTATTCACATAATGAACCTAACTTCTTATTTGTGTTTTTATTTGTCCTTTTAGGAAAATCAATTGAATTTTTTTTAAACAAAGACATTTGAGTTTTAACCCCTATAAGCTGCCTTGTTTGGGGGTGGGGTGGGGGTGGGGGGTAATTGGTGTTTCCTAAATCCTGCACAATGACGAAATCATTAATCTGTAGATTTTTCTACCTCGGAGTGTAAATGTTTGAATACAGGACGCTGTGATTTCTTAGCATCAGTATTACTGACTGGCTTTAAAGCTCAAAGGAGGACAGAGGGTGCCACCCTGCAGCGGAAACTGGAACTGCACCGACACAAATCCCACTTTAAATCAGCCTCAGTTTATTGTGTGTAGTCTTACATCATCCATAGTAATGTTTCCAATTGTATGATTAAAGTTTTAGTTTGGAAAACATAAAAATCAGACAGTGTGATGGCAGAAAGAACTCACCTGAAACCTTCTTTCGTAAATAAGCCAAATGATCTGAAGAGAGCTTCTTTGTATTTTGTCACATATAAGTTCTTACATTTGCAAACTGTAATGACGATAATGTGCAATAAATAAAATATTAAAATCCCATCAGTGTGTGTGCTCATGTGGGAGTGAATCTGATTTTTAAGTCTCCGTGGAAAACAAATCAAAACTCGTAAAGTTTGGCAACGGAGAGCAAAGAACTTACATAAACGCTTCATTTTTGAGGTGAGTTAAGAAAATCTTGACATCACCGTGTGGCGGGTTTCAATAGTATACCTCCTCCTGTTTTTTTCCACACGCCAGTCTTGTTACTTTTGTTACATTAACGCAGTATTCTGGTGTCACACTGATGGTACAGCTGCAGTGATCTCACAGTAATCCCGTTTGAACTGCTGTAATGTCTCAGTTCAAATTCAAGGATGGAGTTTTTAAGAGACATAAAACGTTTAGTTGCATCAGTCCCGTAATGAATAAGATATATTTGTGTAAACATGACTTCCTTTATTATTATTTTCTTCACCTGCTAATGAACAGGAGAACCTCCATTTAGAGCGACACGCAGCAGAGCATGTGGGCCAGGACACTGGTGCTGAGAGGAGGTCTGAAATTCTCACTTATGTGACATCAAAAAACAGAAACACTGAAACTACACAGGCTACAGTTTGATTGAATTTATTGTTTAATTTGATACATTTTTCCAACTAGTTTGCAAATGCATGCCTTGTAAATGAAAGCATTTTTTTTTTAAATCTGATGTTATACTCTTTGTACGCCAGTGTATTCTTCTTCTTTTTTTCGATCACAATAACTGCACAGCTGGGATTTTCGCAGGGTTTGGATGCGTCCGCTGATCTGTGGGTTTCTTTTTGAGACACGCATTTCTTGTGAGATTCACTGCTGCCTTTTGTAAACTAGAGCCAATCAAAATGTGGGGACATTGTCTCAATATGTGGAATGGGGGAGGTCCAGGTGATAAAAATGCTGTGCAGTCTCACATAGCGTGGAACAGCTGGTCGCCCTAACTTTATTTTTATTGTAAAAATGAAGTTTGTATTTTGCTGCCTATAGCACTCATTTGACTTTAAATAATATCAGATTCATGTAAAAAGTATTTCTCTGCAGGATGTGCAAAAATATCCACAAGACATTCTGTCCACAGTGCAACCCAAAAACGGACATTTAACTTCCTGTCTTATATATTCCTGTCAGCTATTTATTTGTTTGTTTGTTTATTCAATTTACTCAATTATTTATTTAGCAAAGGAAATAGAATCCCTGATTAATTTGAAGAAAGTGAGACAGAAAAAGCTTTACAGCCTACAAGCAGTTTCAGTCTGAAAAAAAAAGCCTACACAAAGAGGTCAGACCTGCACTCATTTAAAAATAAATAAATAATTAAATCAAAATAAACAAACAGTTTGGTGCGTTATTTTTTTCTTTAAATGTCATCTAATGACCGGTTAAAATATTAATAATAAACTTTATTATAGAAGCATCTTTAAAATATGCAAAGTAGGTCTACTCTGACAGACACTCAAAAGCAACACCAATATGTTCAGATTCAGACAGAAAGACAAACATTAGGGCCAAACACAGAGACGCAATTAAGTTAAAGTGATGGAGCTAAGACGGCATCATCAGTATTTTGTTTTTGGATAAATTGAGCCGGGTTTCTGCACGCTGCTCCTGGCCTCGGGCTCCTGCTGCTTCTCTCTGCTGGTTTCTATTGTGTTTCTGTCGCCGCCGTGAGCTGAATGCTGAAGCGGGAATCAGACGGAGGCCTGGAGGGACAAAAATGGGTCCATCACGGCCAAAAATAGACGGTAACAGTAAAGCCCGATGGTCGGTCACATACTTCTGTACTAACGGCAAAATAAAGAGCCTCTAAAAAAGGTCTCTGATCATGTTTCCAAGCCCCACAAATAAAGCCGAGGGTAGTGTATGTAAAGGAAAAATTAAAATGATAAAAAGCCCCTCAGTTTCTTACATGTTAACGAAGGAAATATGATCTATTTTAGTTTTATTTTGCTGCTTTACATATAAGTATCATTTTAACCTTTTTCATTAACTGATCATAAGCACAATATATGGTTCACATTTTGGACAGCCTTTACATGACAAACCTGCGCAATTAAAATAAATTCAAATAGAATATATGTGTTATATAATACACAGTTCCTTCCATATTTTGAGTCTGCGCAGTGACTGCTTACACGTTTGTTTCAGATGCGCTTCACGTGTTAAAAGGCAGGTTTTCTTTCTAAATGGGGACTTTAAAAGGAGTTTGAATATTTAAAAATCAAACTGAGAAACATCTCCAGCAGAGAAAACGTGAATTTTCGAGTTTGAGGCCCAAATGATGAAGTAAAAGAAAGGTGTGACAAAGGGCCGTGAGAGGGGGATGGGACTCGGCCGCTGTCCTGCGCCTCACAAACAAGCAGCGAAATCATTAGCTGTGCCGGCGCCTGCGGGGTTAATGGTTCAATCAATGTCAAGCGCTGAAAATAAACTTCAGAAGAATCCAACCAGCCGACTGGAGGCCGCACGTTCACTCCACGAGAACGGCAGACGGGATGCGAGGCTCATTCCTGCACCGACAGCGACACCAAGAGGTCCGCGGAGCTGCACACCAGCGAGCCCACGCAGCTCTGATTAGAGGAGCTTCACACAAGTCAGGGTTTCTGCAAACAGGGGGTGCGTGGGAGACGAACCCCAAAGCACTGAGAAGACACGTATTTGTCCCCATCGATCCATCTATTTTCTTTTGAAACGTGAGGTCATGTTGGGCCTGGCGCCTCACCAAACACAGATTTTTATTCTGGAAAAAGTCTGAAAACCAAGTTTCAAGCTACTTTTTAGGAGTTCAGAGTGTTCTGGCTAGTTAAAGAAAATCCTTCCATCACAGAGACGTGCGACATGTTTTGGATGTACAGAAAGTTTTAGGTTTTTGGAGTTGTTTGTTTGCCTTTATTATTTTCACAGTGGGACAGTAGAGCGGGGACAGAGCTGAGGGCAAATAACATGCAATAAATTATCCAGGGAGGAATCGAACCTGGGCTCCTGCAGCAGCCTTTCTGTAGACGCGTGGTCTGCACCACCAAACCATATCAATGCCTCGAGTACTCAGCCGATTTTGAACACCAGCAGAAACCTGAGTGAAACACATTTGAGTCATGAAAGTCCGGGGATTTACAAATCAAAATAAATGAATTTATAATTAATTTGAGCAGGTGCCACATTCAAGTAGGTCATATCCCCCAAACAAAACACACAAACGCCGCCTGGTATCTGGAGAGTCAGCTGCCTACACTCTGACTCTCACATCTGCAAACAGGCACAAAAAGGAGACGTAAAACCATTTTTGTGCTGACTCAGCACAGATAACATTGATCGAGAAAAGCTGAAAATAATGTTTTATAATGTAATTTATAATAATATGAATTCAGAGATCATCTCTAGAATATATTTCAGTGTGAACTGAATTATTTTTCCTTTACATGAATACAGACATTTCTGCTCTAAACTGGTGCTAAAAAAAAAGTTGCAGTTTGGTGCCTAAAAATTCCTGATTCCTGATTTTTTGTTTTTTAAGCTGTGTCTCTTTGTAGTGGGTGGATTTCAAAACAAAACTCTTACAAGTGCAGTCAGTTGGAGCACCATTGCTTTGACATGTCAGTATGCAGTTTAACATTGTTTTACTGAAATATAAATCCTCCTCTGAATGGGAGCTCACCTTGCTCTAAAATCTGTATGCACCTTTAGTACGGAGGACTAAGTTTTTTTTTTTTTCAAATTTTGATTCATCTGACCACAGAACAGTTTTCTACTTTGTCTCAGGTCATTTTAAACGAGCTTTGACACAGAGGAAATGGCTGCAGCTCTGGGTCGTGTTCACAGATCTAGAAATGCTGTAACCTGCATTTGTGGATGACACAATGAAATGTGCTCACAGGGGATTTTTTTCTGTTACGCTTTTACCCTCCACATATTTCTACAGTGTCTCACCCAGCATGTGTTACGGGCCAATCTCATCAGTATTCATTTCTTTAGCACTGTCACTGCACTGCCACCACTCCTCAGCACACTGACCAAGATGGGTTTTTTCTTCTTAAAGATGACATAAAAGATGCTGTACATGAAAAACTTGCTTAAACAGGTTCTGACTTGGACAGCTATAATTTAGAAATCTCAAACCAACTTAAACTGATGGCATCTTAGGGACCAAAAAAAGGAAAATGAGGTTGTTGGGGGGGGGGGGGGGGGGGGGGGGGGGGGGGGGGGGGGGGGGGGGCTTAGATCACAGTGATATTAAATATATCAAGGCCAAGAAGCATGTATCATTCAGTGGACTGAATATTGGTTGGACAAACAAAGCTAAGCATTGGACTTCATCACCTCTGCAGTGAACAAGGTGAGGAAGACAAAACTGTGGCTGATTTGTGTCTGATGCCTCATGTGAACCAGAGCTCCTGATATGCTGCTGCTACTTGATTGGAAGATTTCATGAATGAGCAGGTATAGAGGTGTTGCTGTGTAAAATATTCATGGACAAAAATAATGTAAATTTCTCTTGCTTGCATTTGAGGGGTCCTGCTTTTTGGGCAACAGCAAACTTCACAAGTGACTCATATGACTCAGTTTAGCCATTGCACTTCCTGTTATTGCCACTGTACAGAAATTAGTGTCACAGCAGAGGGCACTCTTGGGATAGTCCTCATGAATTGACTGAATTGAGTTAACTGACTAAAATGATGATTTCCACCTGCTTCTAGGGGAAAACCCACATTTTTAGTGTTTACAAATAAAGTATCAATACTGTGTACAAATTGAAATAAACTAACAGTTGAAGTGACATAAAAATGCTAAAGGGTTTATGACAGGATGGTACCAGAAAATGACAGGAGTGTAGTTAAACCACAAGAGAAACTTCTGTGTGTGTAAGAAGTAGCTGGCTGCAGTGGGTGATGCTATTAGGAGGCTGCTGCTACAAATGCCCCGCTGCTTGCTTCATGGCTGAAATCAAAAAGGCACATGCTGTAAAGTGGCAACAAAAGGTGCTGCAATGTGCCTAATACTTAAAGAGTGAAAAACACACACACATATATATATATATATATATATATATATATATATATATATATATATATATATATATATATATATATATGTTTTTCACTATATATATATATATCCCCACGTCTGCGTGGGTTTTCTCCCACAGTCCAAAGACATGCAGTCACTCTAAATTGCCCATTGGTGTGAATGTGAGTGTGGATGGTTGTCTGTGACTATATGTTGGCCCTGTGACAGGGGTGTACCCTGCCCCTCGCCCTATGTCAGCTGGGATAGGTTCCAGCCCCCCCCCACCCTGAATGGCTGGATGGATACACACACACACACACACACACACACACACACACACACACACACACACACACACACACACACACAACCCTTCTATCAAAAACATGATGAAAATAAATTTTTGGGCTACAGCTACTCAGGGCCCATTAGCTATTAGGGGCTACATTTAAATGAGATGGTGAAGTTATCAGCTATTGTGCTGTATCCATAAAAAGTACCTAATAAACAGGTGTGCTATTTACAGCTAAGGAACAGACCAATAAAATAACATCATTACATTCAGAAAAAACACTGTCAGCCAGCAGTGCTCGCCCTCAGCCTCCTGGCAGTAGAACCTTTTGGTGGCACAAATCTCCTGGAAGTACAAGTTTTACAACACATTTAGCAGGTCTCAGTAGATCTTAATGGCGTCCACGTGAACCTCAGTGACTTGATTCACCAAATCAATTCAAAAGCAAATGACTAAGTAAGACCCTGGAATAAGAAATGCTAAAATTATAATAAATATAAACCACTGAGAATACTGTCACTTTCTATGATTGGCATTATTATAGTAAGAACTAAGTTCTCTGAGATTTTCAGTAGATGCCTCTATGGCCTCAATTTGAACATCCCAGGTCACACTGTTACCAATTTTTCGCATTCACAAGATTTTCAGAAAACTTGACCTCTGACCTTGACTTTGAGTTCAGGATGGCCAAGATTTAAACTCATCTGAGACTTCTAGTAGATGCATCTATGGTGTTTGAATTTGGACATCCTAGGTCACATCATTCTCAAGTTCACAAAGTTGAAAATTGGCCACCTGAACAGCAGGGTGATGACAATGCTTCACCGGCATTTTTGAAGCAAAAACATCATCACAGTGGATCATCTGCCTCCATCCCACCCCATCCTTAGCATCCTCCTTGTCACACATGGCTGCGATGTGCCTAAGATTTTTCAGATTTTTCAAAGGTTGACGCACGATAATTAGCCGTAACCATTTTCTCTGTAGATATTTAAGTATTCAAACAATTTCAGTGATGCTCAATGAAGTCAGGAGACCACCTCCAGTGCAACAGACTTTAAATCTAAGGTGATGAAGGTCACTGCAGCTTTGCAGTGAAGTGTTGTCTGTGTGACCCTTGAAGCCCAGGCAGATGACCTCTGAACATGTAATCATATTGGTGCCATGAGTCAATACACAGATGGAGTTTTAACATGTGGCCACTCATTACCAGAACTCCAGTGAGAGGAAGGGGGGAGGGGAGAATGAATGACAGCAGCATGAGGTCAATAATGGTCTATAATGAAACATGGATACATTTTATTAAAGCAATTCAGTGACATCAATGAGCATCTGTAAAGCGCTGTAGCTGAACAATCTTAGAGCAATCAAACCAGTAAAGAAAAAGATAAGTAACATTGTCTAAGTCTGATCTGCAGAAACAGCACAAATAAATGATGAAGTTATGTCATGTTTTTTTATTCAGTTTGTCTTAATGACTCTCACTTGAGCACTTCAACTGAGTTTAATTTCATTTCCCAAATGATTTCTTCAAGTTTCAATCTGACTCATTATTTTTATTGATTCACTTATTGATCTGATTGAATGGAGGAGAAGATGAGACTAAAGATGTTTGGATTTGTTGCTCATTAATAAATAAATGGAGTTGAATCACTCACCAAAGCTCTTTGTTTGAAAATGCAGAGCATCGTCTCTGCTGAACGATGCCTTTGCAAACCTTTTCTCCAGCTAAATGTGACAAATTTGCTTGAATTGATTTGCTGTCAATCATTCTGTATGAGAGCAAGTGTCAATTTTGATGAAGTAGCGATCATGTCGTGCAGTCAAACTCTTCACATTGAGTCACTCTAAACTGTTTGGGATCAGGCCGAGAGCGGATTCTCATTAGGAATGATGTAAACACATCATTAACATCTGCTGCAGAACTGCTGACCTGCTGGCTGCTTCAAATCTTCAGATGAGAGACAACAGGCTTCCTTACTGTGGCCATGGTGTAAAAGTGCTTTTCCAAATCTAAATCTAAGCCACCTTTGTGCCCAATGTTTCTGCTAATCCTTCCTCAGAATCTCTTTTTTTGCTATTTTTACTTCAGTTAGAACTATAGTAAAAAAAAAAAGAAAAGAAAAAGATTATGGCATTTTCATCTGCAGTGATTTATATTACCCTTCCATGTTTGTACACAGAATGTCTGATCTGCAGGGCCTGACTGATCAAATTCTTTCATTGATTCATGCGACTGCTGAACGACTGCTTTGTTCACAATGATTCATACACAGAACTGATTGCAGTGAGCAGAAAGTTTGCAGGGTGGTCTCTTTGTTAGATGTTTGTTACTAATAACCGACATCTGTATCATGCTGTTACAGGCATCCAGGAAAACAAGCAGCCAATCAAAGTTCTTGGAGTTCCCATGTGTTATGACCCATTGTTTTATAAACTCCTCTTAAACTAATCCAGCTATGAAGGTTATAACTTCCTTACATCCAAATTCATGAAACAATAATCATTCTACAAACATATTAACTGGAGGCACTTGATAAGAGAAAATAATCTCTTTTTTCCCCCTTTTTTAAAAAAAGCCTGTCTTGTCTGGCAGCTTTTACAATCAGAATTGGGATGTGGATGCATTGTTGTTCCAAACATATTTGATTTTTCAAGATTCCTTTATAAATTCTCTATAGGCTCCTCTTGTTAGTGTTCTTCTTTTTCTTTTATTTATTCATTTCTGTTATCGTTCACATAAGTGCACGTGAACCACAGCATAAAATGATTTCTATGAAACTCCCTGCAAAGTCACGTCAAGATTTGATATCCTTATTGTTGATGGTAAAAAAAATATTCCAAATCTGCATCACAAGATGTATGGATGGAAACTAAAGTGCTACTTCTTAGCAAAAAACTTTCTGAAGACGTTAATTTTTGGCTTTTCTTTGTTCAGGGTGTCCTCTGTTACTTGGGGGGTGACAGTGGGGGGATCCTGAGAGTCAGGAGTAGCAGGAGGAGACCCTGATGGTGACTGCCTTTGGAGACTCCGTGTACCTGCAGTGCAGAAAGTTATGATCAGACCAAATATCCACACAGATTTTTCAGAGTTGCAAAGAGAGACATTTCCTGTAGTCTAACTGCTGTTCAGTGCTGTGTTATAGTAACCCATAGATTCCAAATTCAAATGATTCAAAACAGAATTAAAATTTATCTGGTTCTGTTTTTAAAAAAGAGCTTGTGTTCATAAAATCTTCAGCAAAGACGTAAACTCAGACTCCCAAGTTGCGTTTTGACTTGAAGCCTGTAATGGGTGTGTGCACACTTGCTACAGTTTCTGGAAATGACACTGATCCTTGAAACAGTGTGTAATGGTGTGGAACAGGCTCTGGGGTATGTTTTCTGCAGTGATGTGCAAATAAACCCTGTAAAAGTCAGTGCACACATCAGCTGGCATTGGTCCAAGGCTTGCCTAACATACGGTAAAAGGGTGTTCATAGCACCACCGCTTCCATTTAAATGCACACTTTACACCAGTCTGTTTGCTTGGCCCTCATGGGGTCGCATAGTCATACAAATCTGTGTTTGATATGTTTTTTTGTTTTTTTTTCAGTATTTCTGTTGGCAACTGACTTAAACAAGTATTTAAAACCAGTTAAATTTGCTGTGCCATCTCACCTTCTGTCCTGAACTCCCCTCCTTCAGGGTAGGTATGTCTGTTGTAGTAGGTATGGGGGGGTTTAGGTGGAGGTTGGCCCTCTGACGATAACTGTCTCTCCAGGCTCTCAGGTCTTCTGTCGAGAGGCTTGGTCAAGGACAAATCATCTGGAGACTCAGCCAGCTTCTCCAAACTGAGGTTGACGGATGACGCTCTCCTGAGTAGCAACAAGTATAGAATAGAATAGAATAGAATAGAAATTTATTGTCATTATACATACAACAAAATTAATCATTATACAACAAATTATATAACGACATTCCGTCATAATATAACGAAATTGCGATGGGAACAACCATCCAGAGAAGAACAGACAAGACTAACATAGGGGAGATGGGTGTCCGCAGCCGCAGCCACTCTGGCACCGCTGCTACAATCAGTCCCCGGAAAAGGAAACAAACACACATCATGGGGTAGTTAGGTATAAAAAAAGTCAACTGGTACAGTGCTCAAGATGAGCCATACCAGGGTCCAAAAAAAACCACCTTAGCAAAGCATATTTGCACATTTAAAGCCAGGATAGCAATATGGTGGGGAGGGGGGGCAGGAGGGGAATGCAGACGGAGATGAGAGGGTCAGGGCATTGTGGAGCCAGATGCCAGCTCCTAGCCAAAACAGTTCACTGATAGTGATGGAAGTTCATCAGCGGCCGTGGTACGCCAGATCCAGCTCACAAAAATCACAGAGAGGGCTGAGGGGAAGAGCGGCCTTCGCACATTGTCCTGGAGAGATATGATTACCAGCCCAAGGCCGGCTAGGGAGCCAAATTCCTGATAATGCAGATGTTGTTTTGGAACAGGCTGCTTGTTTTTTTCCAACAGCCTTCAGTTTCACTGGGGAACCCATTCAGTAAATCCAATATTCCAAATTCATTAGTTACCGTCCTTACCGTGCAGAACCGAACCTTATCTCCAGATCTAATCCCTCCCGCCTGCGAGCACGTTCTCAGCTGGACTACCCGTCCACTTTACGGCTCAGGTCCACCAGGCTTTGAGTCTGAGTTTGTACGGTAAATCAGGTATCCTCTGAGCCCAAACAGAAGAGATACCACTACCAAATAGCCGAATATGTACACGTCTTCCACGTCCTCAATCTCCAGAGCTGAGAAGCACACAGGTCTCCACGAGCTCCAAGAATCGATGACATATCCAACTAGGTCTGTTCCACTCGGACACGCAGGCTCCCCTTTCCCCGATCTCATAGTGGAGAAAATTCGATAATTGGTGTTTAGAATACAGGTTTAGATCCATGTTGCTCTTAATCTTATTCTTATTCCGACAGTGTGTAAGAGACGCTCTTACAGCAAGCAGGAGAGATGGGGAGGGCAGGGAGAGAGATAGAACGCGACTGTCTCCATCAGAGAGCAGGAGGGAAACTGCGTCATTATACAAACTGTGTCCGACTCTTAGTTATTATTTTACATGATTCTCAAACTAGTATTTGGCTGTATTCAGCGGGAGAGCTTAGATGTAGGCTTTCTACTTAAAGGGAGACCTATTACAGTAATTTTTAAGGCTACCCTCCTTTAAAAACCCACTTCCCTCTTCTCTCTTCTCTTAGCTAACTTCTGGAAGCCTGCTGAGAAGCACTAGACCAGTGCTTGTGAGCTGTGCTGCCTGTATTCTTGAGCATGTATTAAGTAGTAACTAGTTACCAGTCCATCCAGTGACCATTTGAATGTAGCTAACAATAGTGTTACGATCACAGGCTATATAGAAGTACTCAATGTAGACTCCATGAAATACATCTTAGTTTGTGGACAACCGTTATGAAGCCAATCATGTTTTTTTAGGGAGAGAAGTGACCATAATTGAAAAGACAATAAAGACACTATCCACACCCATACAGTAAGGAATTGTTATTCACTGGGGAGCCAGCAGATAGCATACCTTGCTTTGTTTGTGTTTAACTGTAAACATGGCCATAATTATCGATAAGGATGTCCGTGGCACAGAACACCCTATGTCGCAGGTCAATGACTGATTTTGTAATCATATTATCAGATCTGTGGCTGTGGACACTCAGGTGAAGAGAGAAGCTGAGCTAGGTGTTTGGTGCCTGTTGTAGTGGTAATCCCCGAACCAGATGGTGGATACCATTGGTGAAGGGATCTATCAAGCTGAAGGAGGAGTCCTATCGGGGTTGGTTAGCCTGTTGAACTTCGGAGGGAGCTTACGGGTAATGGCAGGCCAAGTGGGATGCAGCTCGGGTGGCTGAAGCAAAACCGGGGTGGGGGAGGAGTTTGATGAGGCCATAGAAAAAGACTTTTGGACTGCCTTGAAGCAATTCTGGCAAAACGCTCAGGCAACTCAGAACAGGAAAGCAGTTCTCTAATCACACAGTTTATAGTGCGGTTGGGCCACTGCCGACTTCAACTGAGGTGGTGAAAGGAATACATTGAAGACCTCCTTAATCCCATTAACATCCCTTCTGTAGAGGAAGCAGAGTCTGGGGATGTGGGGGCACAACTCGCCCATCACTGAGGGTGAGGTCACTGAGGTAGTTAAATAACTCCTTGGTGGCAGAGGGTGGATGAGATTCGCCCTGAGTTCCTGAAAGCTCTGTATGTTGCTGGGCTGTCTTGGTTGACACACCTCTGCAACATTGCATGGAAATCTGGGGCAGTACCTCTGGATTAGCAGACTGGGGTGGCAGTTCCCATCTTTAAGAAGAGGGACTGAAGGATGTGCTCCAACTATAGGGGGGCGCACACTCCTCTCCCTCTCCAGGAAGGTCTACACCAGGGTGCTGGAAAGAATTCGTCCATTAGCTAAACTTCAGACTCAGGAGGAACAATGTAGTTTTCATCCTGGTCACAGAATGCTGGATCAGCTCTTTATCCCCTCAAGGATATTCAAATGGGAAGTGGCAGGTATGAGAATTAGCACCTTCATGTATGAGGCCAGTTGGAAAAGGGTGGCTGCCCCAAGTGGAGGAGTTTAAGTATCTCAGGGTCTTGTTCTCAAGTGAGGGAAGAGGGTAGCGAGAGACTGACAGACGGATTGGGGCTGTGGCTGCAGTAATGCGAATGCTGCACCAGTCCAAAAGTGAAGCTGTTGCTTTTCCAGTCGACCGAGATCAAGTGGCGGAAATGAGAGGGTGGCTGGCCTCTCCCTTGGAGATAGGGTGAAGAGTGCAGTCATTCAAGAGGGGCTCAGAGTAGAGCCACTACTCCACATCGAAAGGAGACCTTTGAGGTGGTTTAAGAATCTGCCTAGGATATCTCCTGGGTGCCACTTGCGTGAGGTGTTCTGGGCATGTCCTACTGGGAGGAAGGACGGATGACCATAATTTACAAAATGCTGTTTTGAAAAAGACTTAAAACAAGTGATTGAGGACAGAAAATCCTTTGGAAGGTCCTTACTGGCTATTCAAAAGAATGCAAGTTTAAAGTATCAGTATAATGGATTTACTTTTTAGCCCAAAGGTTACATCCAGTTCTTTTAAACAGTCTTTGGTTAGGTCACAGTTCAAACCAACAATCCCTGAACTCAGGACTTTAGCATTCAGTTCCTCAACAAATAGCCCCACCACTAACTGCTGTGAAAACCACAGCATGTTCTTTTTACATGTCTATTTCTACACCTGTTAAATAAACATGCTCAATCTGTCCCACAGAAATCCCTTTGTCAGTGTATTTTATGACTGCTGTAGTCATGCAGCCACTGCAGTGCTCCATATTTCATCACCATGCAGCAAACTAAAGCAGATGCAATGCATGACAGCTGAATAGAGCCATAGCTGTGTCCTGTGCCACCATGTGTTTTTCCACCATTGTGTGCCCGCTGAATGTAATTCACCTTGTCCAAGTATCTCATTAAAGAAAAATCCTGTTGGCGGGGAGTTTCATTTCTTTGGCCTCTCACCCACCTCAGAGGTGCCCAGTGTCCCTACAGTGCACAGTGTGAATAGGTAGATGTGAAAGTCAAAGTCAAATTACCTTACACAGTTTGAAGGAAACCATTCCAGTCTGAAACTCCATCAAACATGTGTGAATGACAGCCATCCTCTCTGACCCCAAAAACATGCCTGCTATGCTCTCTGTTTATTCCAGCAACTCATTTTAATAAGAAAATTCACAGGAGCAAAGTAGGAATATTATGACTGACTACATAGCTAAAATATCACAGAAAAATCTGAAATCTGACACTGAATGTGTGCTCACATTCTTTATGTACTTTATTCTTTGAACCACACTTTGATCATTACAAAAAAAGTACCTCAAACTATTATCAGGCATAGACTACCTCTATAACAATTCTAATGCCTCAGGTCTTTAACAGTTACCCCCATGACCATAAATGTAAAATCCCTTCATAAGAACATTCTGTAGCTCTGAATATCCTAAGTGTGTAATTTCAGTTTTTCAATCTTGAATTCTTAGTTGACAGTCAAACAACCTGTATAACAATATGCATAGTGCCTCCCCCTGGATGCCACTAGACCAATGAGAATTAAAAAAAAAAAATTAGCAGAAGTGCTTCAAAGACATATATGTTAGGTTATATGGTGATTCTAAACTGGGCGTGGATGTGAGTTAGAGTGTTTAAAGTGTGTAGAATAAAGCACTGTGGCTTGTATAGTGTTTTGAGTGGTCATTAAGACTAGAAAATGTTATAAGAGTCATCTCAAGGTGTTTTATATTGTAAGTAAAGACCCTGTAATGAATTCTATTCATCCAACCAACCACTATATACAAGCATTTGGTGACTCTGGGCAAGAAGAATTATCTTTAAAGAGGAAACGCTCTCAAAGAGAACCATACTCAGCAGCCTGAACCTATAGCAGGATAACTATTGGATGGCTTAAGGTCACCTGAATGAAGACTTTGTTTCATGTGTTCTTTAATATTATCATTATCTAGTATAATGACCTAACTCTTTAATAGTTGGTCATGTTTCCACATATTGAAGATAAGACTTTGCTGAAAGAACTCCAGTCAAAAAGATGATGAAAACAAAATGTTATGACTGTAATTTCTGTTCTCTGAATTAGAGGAACGGGATATAACACACATGGGATATCATGCCATGTGTCCTGGCTGAAGATAGCTCTATTCATGCTATTAAGGCAGATGACCTGTAATGACCTATGTGAGGCCCCGTTTGATCCCTGTCATCAAAGTCATCCCTCAGTTTGACAGGTGTTCTTTACTGAGCCCCGCGCTTGGAGTTGTACCTCATTCCTCTCCTTCAGGGAACAGAAGTTATAGTTATAATGGTCCATACTCTTTTTAGTCAATTCACTCAGTACAACACATGGGACATACACGCAAACTCCTCAGAGCATCCACCAAACTGGAGTCAGACCACCAGCACGCTAGTGTATGGCAGACCCAGCAGAAAAGATAAGACGAGCCACCGAAGGGGCTGTCCCATCCAAACAACAGAAATAGACAAAAGGGTTAGGGCTCTCACAATCCAGTGGGAGAGTCCCTGTTTAGACAAAGCTTTAACTCTGGTTGGATAAGCAATGCTGACAAACAACTTGTCAAATAAACGCACATCCTGATTGAGGTCAGTGTAGGCATGTAGCACATGCACAGGACTAGCTCTTACTGTATATAGCGCTTTTCTACTCAGTCAGAGCACTCAAAGGGCTTATACAACACATTTTACATTTACCCATGCACACCCATTCATACAAGCACGTCCATATTAACTAAGCTAAGTGCTTTAATTATCTAACATTCATACTCCGACGGTTGCGTCGGAGAGCAACTTGGGGTTAAGTACCTTGCCCAAGGATACATTGGCACGTAGCCTGGAGCAGCCAGGAATTGAACCTCTGACCTTCCAATCAGTAGGTGACCTGCTCTACCTACTGAGCTACAGCCACCCCACCCCAACAGGACACAGGGAATGCAGCCTCCTCTGCTCCTCAGATGGGAAACAAGTGGAGCAAAAATTCAGAAGCTCAAAATCCACAGCGCTATAAGCTGCAGGAATGATCTCAGGTAATAATGCTGCATTTGGGCGTAATATGACCCTGAGACCATCAGAAGAGATGGTAGAAAAGGAAAGACCCTTATCCAACAGTTCCTGCAAGAATTTTAAAAATAAAAAAAACAAACATCTGCAATAAAGCAGCTGGAACAGGAGAACATCCGGTCCTGGCACCATTGGTCAAACCCTTGACATTTGCAGGCATACACACCTCTGGTAGATGAAGCCCTTTGCACCTCTAGCTATCAAGTCTGACCTCTCAATGGGCAAGACAGAAAAACACTGCAACATAACAACAGAGTGAGACAGCTTTGACAGGGGAAGGAAGCATGTCCCCTACCTGCCTGTTTATGCAAAAAAAAACTACTATTGTAACACCTGTGCTTGGCCCATCAGGCCCTGAAAAAAATGCTTGAGAGCTAGAAAAGCAGCTAGCAGCTCCAAGCATTTGATGTGTATCTCGCACTGCGGGCTAAATCCCTCTCACCGATACCCCTTCGCACAGAGTCCCCCACCCAGAGAGCCCTGGCACAGCTGCCCAGGCCCCTCCAAGGGCGGAGAACTAACATGCAGGGTATAGTCAGCCTCCTTCAGTGTGCATAGGCAGTGAGAGAGTCCAGTGCTAGGATGCTCTCATCTTACATCTCATCTAATCTAACAGTCCAAGCAGCAGTGCTGCAATCATTGTAGTCATCATGCACAACAACTGCAAAATTGTTTGGAAATGCAGTCTGCGTCCCAACTTAAAATAAACAAAGCAGAGATGAAACATTTACTCTGTGTAAATCAGATAAGGGCAGCATGACAGATGTTTACTTTGATTACACAAACATTATGTAGGAGTAGGTGATGGATAATAGGTACTGATTTGTAAAAAACTGGACATGAATAAGGTGAGCTTATTATATAATACAGTATATTTCTAACTAACTAGGCAGCTCATTCTCTTTCTCTTAACACTCCTTTCTTTAAAGATAGAACACATTTGGGGTCAGCTTAAAAGAAGGGCAGATGTGAGATCATGGACCGCTGTGTGGCAGACAGGATTAGGACCCCAATGCAGGACTCTGGAGACAGAACTGGACATCTCCTTGTTTTAGAATAATGTTTAACCCCACTAGCTGAAACATCTCACATTATCGACTGCAACTGAGCAATCAATTACAGTGTAAGAGTCACAAACACACCTTAAAATGAAAGAAAGTGTTTCTAAAAGCATTCTCCTGACTGCGTTAAAATGAATAACCATGAGTCAGCGCTCACCCGGAGTCGTCAGAGTCGCTGCTGGCAGATTCGGGGCAGTTCTGGAGCATCTTCACCCAGACCAGCTGGAGCTCCCTGCTGGACGCTGCAAACACATACTGACTGCCATCCTCCAGTCTGATGGACAGAAAACACAACACAAGGACAGAAAAATAAACCTTTCTAAGAAAATACTGCATGTAATGATGTAAAGAAAAGCATGATATGTGGAGAATATATTTATATAAACCTCAGCGGTGATCCTCAAAATTTCAAATCCAGCAGAACGATGCATAATTACAACTTATAATACAGTTTCAGAGTAGTATGAAAGAATTAGCCCAATATCAAGTTTAATATTCCTCTTGAATGTCCTGATAATCATATAGCATGAAGAAGCTGGATTTAGCATGAACATTAAACTCAGCTTTCCAGTGTCAAATGCTGTGGTGTGCTTGTGTTTACAATGTGTCCGTGAAGCTTGCAGCTCTTACATGAGTTTGAATGTGTTCTCTTTCCTCCTGTAATAGGAGTTCTCCCTGCAGACGGCTCCAACTATGTTGATAGGAGGCCACCTAGAGGTCCTCTGTGGAAACACAGCACAGGGTCAAACAGTGGGGCCTCAGTGAGATTATTAAAGTGAATGTGAATTTGTTGTGTTATCATCCATCCTATAGACAAATAAGGGACAGTATTTCCTTTTTTGCTACACACTGAGGATACAGTATGTGTGACCTCTGCTCAACTATGAGTAATTAATCTGTGTTTGAAGACCACAAACAGCAGCTTTGGCAGCAAGGTGCTTTGAATTTTGCAATATTTTGAGTTTGTCGCCAACAAACTAGATAAAGCTGTATGTCCACTGTATAACCAGTGATGTCATCATTAACTTACTTTGCATATTAGACATGCACCATAATTTTAATGATGGCATCACTGGTAGCCAATAAGAGTTTTCAAAACATGTAAGCGATCTCTCCCTTGTTGCCAAGAACATCCCATGAACCCAGAAATGACCTGTAATACAACGCGCTGATTCATATGCTATTCTAAGAATGCAAACTATAACGTGATATGTAGAATCCTCATATGCAGGCATCATTTCCTAAATGTTGCCAAAACAAATAAAGTCAGTAGAATTTTAAGCAGTTTTAAAGATAAAAGACATTTTATGAAAGTTTGACCTTATTTGACCTTGAAGAAGAGGTCAGAGGTCCAAAGTAACATAATATTTAGACTCCCCAGATATCATTCCCTATATGCCTGTATGTTGACAATGGCAGTAAGAAACATAGTGTTAAATAGTTCTATACAGTATTTGACCTTCAGATCAATCTATTGAACTTCAAGAGGTCAGAGGTCAAATGTGACATGACATTTTAAATCTTTATATGGTACTTTCCATATGATGACAATACACACCACACTTGTAAAAATCATAGTTTCTAAATTCTAAGGTGTTTTGTCAATTTTTGACCAATAAATTATGGCGTTGCCCTTGAAGACCTTGATGGCAAATTTTAATGGATTGTTAATATGAGCCCCTCTACACTGCTACAAAGTTTTATCAGGATAAATTCAAAATGTCACGATCTTCTCCAGATTTGGATAAAATCAAAAGCTTCATACTTGAAAAGTTTCCAAAAGCCTTCCAAGGTTTGAAAACCTTTAAATTTTATTTCTGCATGGATTATAGTTCATGTCTACTCAGAGCATAAATAGATTTTCAAATCCTAAATGAGGACTGAATTATTTAATATTATTTATTAAAGTGCATTTTTGCATCTCTTTAAACAAATACTGCTTTGTTTTGTTTTTTCTGCATTTCTGTGGTGTAGTGATTAAAAGTACCTCTCAGGGGAGAGTACTCACTCCTTTGTTTTAACCCTAACTGCTGCTGCATGTCATTAAGCCAGTGCTGTCAGTAGTCTTGTGGGTGTTTAATGTTTTCTACCTGTGCAGCAGCTGCTGTGTCTTTAAACAGGCTGAGAGTCTCTCCCTGCAGAACAGCAAAGACCTCCTCCCAGTGCTCCAGACCCTGCAGCAACAGAGGAGCATGAGCCAGTGCTTTCAACAGTGAACACAACAAACAGGCCGTCATAATCCAAAAATGTTCTCATAAATAAAAGGAAATAAAAGGAGCGCCACTGGTGTCCCTCAAACTACCAAGGCTCATGGAAGGGTACAGGGGCAAAAAAAAAAAAAAAAGGAAAATGGAAAAAACATCCAACTACAGGCACTCAAAGTAGGTTTGGAAAAGCAATGAAAGGCCTTTATTTTACTGGGCTAAAGGAAAATACACCAATATGTATCAGCTTGCACCTTCTTCAAGGTGTGGAGATACAAGTATAACAAAAGAGTGATTCACTCTCTTACCTTCACTTGCTTTAAGCATGCAACACTAAATATATGCATCATTTTCTTTGGCCTTTAAAGGCAATCATGAGTACAACATTTCTCTAGCCTTTAAGCAGCTACTCAATACCGCAAAAAAAAAAAAAAAAATCACAACTTGTGTCCTCAAGAGCTGCAAGAGCACGAGTTCTTACTGTGTTAGCTCCCAGATCTTTCTTCTTTTCACTTGCTCCTCAAAGTCCACAAAAATTTCAAAAAACTACCTGGAAGACCGAGTGGCTCCTTTAGCTCTCTTTTCCATCAAGTTTGATGGACGGGTAGAGATAAAATCAAACACACTAAACAAATAGAAGCATACTGGGTTTATGCTCCGAAGGCCACCAGTTACCGTGGTCTTAATAAGGACTTAGACTTCGCTCTCCTTTTTTTTTTTTTTAAATAATCAGTACCTTTGTCCTAAATCAGGGTCACTGTTTTCTGATTGACTCGAGCTGACATGCAATGTTGTCTTTCATCACCCTCAGCACTGTATATTTGATACTGCTGACTTCAGTGTATCGGTTCTATTTTACCGTATTCTATTATCAGTGGATTATCTATTTCCATGATAAAACCCTTAAAGCCTAAAGAACTGTTGTACTTCCCAGTGCTCTTATCTCTTAAATATATGTTCAATGAAAAGACTGAAACAAAGAAAGTGTTGGTGGTGCAGAAGTTACTGACATAGAGCAAAATGATAGATTTTAAATAGAACAAACCATTATCGAATTATAGAATTTAGTCCTGAACTAAATATCCAGGATCTTTACCATATAGATTTCAAATTAAAAGCTCCTCTGTGGAGTTTACATTTAGTGGTACTCAACTGATTCATTTTGTGTGGATCTTTGAGTTCAAACAGACATGAATGTTTTTCCTGCCTCAATATTGGCATTGGGACCTTTTTATGTCCTTGAAATTTAGTTTAGAATATTTTTACAAACTACCACCTTCTTTCATATCATCAGCTGCAGATGTGTAGCGTGTCTCATACCTTGTTTCCTCCTTGTTTCAGTTTGATCTCCAGCGTGCCCTCCATTCTCGGTAGCTGCCCGGCTGCGACCTGACAGTATAACAGGTGTGAAAACATGAGGTTGATTATGATTATTAATTAAATGAATAAAACAGTTTGTACCTCAGGCTCAGGTTGCCCCTCTGATAGATCTGAAGTCTTTTGTCGCTGTCCAGGAGATGGAGGAGCAAGGTCAGGTGTCTCAGTGTCCTCTCGTGTGATTGGTGCAGCAGTCAGGGAATCGGGTGGCATAATGTCGTGAGCAGTACGTGGAGCTGCATCATGCTGGCTGGGCATCGGTGATTCAGGGAGATTACATCTTTCTTCCACTGGTGGTGGAGGTGGTGGTGGTTCAGTGGGAGCAACAAGCCGTCTGATTGCTGGAGGTGAGGCAGGTGGAGCTGGTGGTTTCTCTGCATGGTTCAGTGGATCAGAGCGGCGGGCAAACGCCTGCTCTGTAGAGGAGATTCTGGGCTTTGGAGCCAGAGGAGGTTTGGAGCTGGACCGAGGCTCTTTCGGTGAAGAGGACATGGAGGTCTGTGGAGATTCAAGTGGTTTAGGAGATAAAGGTGGAGGAGACTGAGGAGGTTGTGGTGAAGAGGAATCAGCTGAATCTCTGAGGGGAGTGTCACAGTCTGGGTGTGAGTGTCTGATTTGACTTCTCCTGGGCTTAACAGTTGGGATGGGGCTGGAATCATCAGGAGGACTGTCAGACGATTCTATCTGAGCATTTTTGCTAATGAGTCTCTTTGAATCTAGTCCAGGTTCTAGCGACGGGCTGAGAGGGGGGCTGGGAGAACTGGTAAGAGCTTCTGTTTTCTTCTCAAGCATGGACGGTCTGACTGTTCTGTCTGTCTGCCTGCCACTGCTGACTCTATGTACATCTCTAGGGGAGATCCGTGGGGTTTTTGGTTCCGATGGTTTACTCCTCAGGGAGGAAACTCTAGCTGGAGGCCGTCTGTACTGGAGGTCTTTCTCCTCATTTCCATGAAGACCCAGGCTCTTCTCCCTCTGCCATAAAAAACAAAGTATGTTTTAATAGGGTTCACTTTAAAAATCAAAATCAATGCTTTTTAAGATAAGATAAGATAAGATAGTGTTTATTTGTCACATGCACAGTTATACACAGTACAATGCACAGTGAAATGTATTTTGTACCTGCAACCTTATATACACACACATATAAATAAGAAGAATAAAAATAAAAAAAAGTAATTCACACTATACACTATACTCTATATACTATACACTATACACACTTTTTAAATTATAATATTTACATTGTGCAATAATGGTCCAGTTAGGGCTCAGAGTTGAGCAGACGGATGGCTTGTGGGTAAAAACTCTTCTTCAACCTTTCAGTCTTAGTCCTCAGGCAGCGGTAACGCCGGCCTGATGGGAGCAGGGAGAAGAGAGAGTGTCCGGGGTGGCTGGGCTGTTTTAGGATCTTCATGGCCCTCAGCCTGCACTGCTTGGTGTAAATGTCCTGCAGGTTGGGGAGGGTGGTTCTGATGGTCCGTTCAGCTGAACGAACCACCCTTTTTAGGGCCATGAAGTCCTGCTTGGTGCAGTTTCCCATCCAGGTGGTGATGCTCCCACGCATGATGCTCTCGATGGTGCAGGTGTAAAAGTTCCTGAGCACCTTGAGTGGGAGCTTGAAGTCTCTCAGCCGCCTGAGGAGGTAGAGACGCTGTCTGGCCTTCTTCACAGTGATGTTTATGTGATGAGTCCAGGACAGGTCCTATGAGATGGTCACTCCCAGGTATTTGAAGGTGTCCACTCTTTCCACCTCAGCACCACTGATGACAAGTGGATGGTAGTCCCTCTGCTGCTTCCTGCTGAAGTCCACGATCAGTTCCTTTGTTTTGCTGACGTTGAGCAGGAGGTGGTTCTCCTGGCACCAGTTCTCCAGGCGGGAGACCTCTCTCCTGTAGGCTGTCTCCTCATTGTGAGAGATTAGTCCCACAACAGCAGTGTCGTCAGCAAACTTGATGATGACGTTGGACTCTGACGTGGCCTCGCAGTCATGGGTGTACAGTGAGTACAGCAGAGGGCTGAGCACACAGCCTTGGGGGGATCCAGTGTTGAGGGTGAGGGAGGATGAGGTGAGGTGACCCACTCGTACCACCTGTGGTCTGCTGGTCAGGAAGCTGTGAACCCACCTGCACAGGGATGGGCCCAGGCCCAGGTCCAGCAGCTTAGAGACCAGCCTGGAGTGAACTATGGTGTTGAATGCTGAGCTGTAATCTACAAACAGCACTCTCACATAGTTCCCCTTACCAGTGTCTATGTGTGAAAGGGTCTTGTGGAGGAGGAAGGATATGGCGTCATCTGTGGATCTGTCTGGCCGGTATGCAAACTGTAGTGGGTCGAGGGTGGTGGGCAGTGAGGAGGTGATGAATGTCTTGATGAGTCTCTCAAAACACTTCATCACCACAGAGGTGAGTGCTATGGGCCTGAAGTCATTGGGGCTGCTGGGGTGTGGTTTCTTTGGGACAGGGACTATGATGGACTTTTTAAAGCAGGTGGGAATCACACACAGTTTCAGTGAGAGGTTGAAT
Source organism: Archocentrus centrarchus (assembly GCF_007364275.1). Taxonomy (NCBI): domain Eukaryota; kingdom Metazoa; phylum Chordata; class Actinopteri; order Cichliformes; family Cichlidae; genus Archocentrus; species Archocentrus centrarchus. The sequence continues at coordinate 6,331,630 of NC_044367.1, forward strand.
ATCAGTGTAAACACAGGTGCCAGCTGGTCAGCGCAGGTCTTAAGGACACGTCCACTAATACCGTCTGGTCCAGCCGCTTTCCTGGTGTTTACACGTCTAAACGCCCTCCTCACGTCGCGCTCCGTCACAGTGAGTGTCTCCGCCCCTCCGGCCGGGAGCGCAGCGGGCTGTCGGCTTCCCGACTCAAAGCGCGCAAAGAAGATGTTGAGTTCATCAGCCAGAGAAGCGTCGGCACTCACCGGGTGTGTGTGTGTTGCTTTGTAGTCCGTGATGGTGCGTAGTCCCTGCCACAGTCCCCTGGAGTCAGACTGTTGTAGTTGCTGTTCCAGTCTGCGGCCGTAGCGATGTTTAGCCTCTTTCACCGCTCTGCGGACGTTGTATGATGCAACCTTGTAGTCCTCCATGTTCCCAGAGGCGAGGCCGGAGTTGTAGGCAACGGTGCGGGACCTCAGGGCGTCGCGGACAGATTTATCCACCCACGGCTTCTGGTTGGGAAAAGTCCTGATGGTCCTCCTAAGTGACGTGTCTTCAACAACTTTCCCAATAAATCCCACAACAGTTTCCGTAAACTCCTCGATGTCTCCGCCCGCGCTGCTGCGAAACATGTCCCAGTCGGTTGAATCCAACGCACCCTGCAGAGCGGCCTCGGTTTGATCAGACCACCGTGTCACTTCTCTCACAGCAGGGGGTTCCTGCCTGAGCCGTTGTTTGTATTTCGGCATGAGAAGTACAGAGGTGTGGTCAGACTTCCCAAAAGGCGGAAGAGGCTTTGCTTTGTAGCCATCTTTGAATGGAGAATAGCAGTGGTCTAGGGTCCTCTCTCCTCTGGTGGGGCAGTCGATGTGTTGAATCAACTCCGGTATCAGCTTTTTCAAGTTTGCACTGTTAAAGTCCCCGGCTACGATGAGAGCCGCATCACGCTGGTTAGCCTGATAGGTGGAAATAGCCTCATGTAGCTCGGATAGTGCAGTGTTTGTGTCCGCCTGAGGTGGAATATAGACGGCGCTGAAGATGACCGAAGTAAACTCGCGGGGCAGGTAGTGGGGACGGCATTTCAGGGTTAGGAGCTCCAGGTTAGGTGAACATGATTGTTTCAGAAGGACAACATTCCTACTGTCACACCAGTTGTTATTAATCATTAGGCACACACCTCCTCCTCTTGATTTTCCAGACTCACTCGTTCTGTCCGTGCGATGAACACTGAAGAACTCCGACGGCTGTACGACGTGGTCCGGTATGAGGGGGGTCAGCCATGTTTCCGTGAGACAGATGATGTTGCAGTCCCTTATGTCCCTCTGAAACTGTATCCTGGCCCTGAGTTCGTCCAGCTTGTTATCCAGTGACTGGACATTAGCCAACAGGATGCTCGGCAGTGGCGTTTGGTGCGCTCTGCGCCTCAGCCTCTCTCTTACGCCGGCTCTTTTCCCTCGGGGCCTTGTCCGTGACCTGGGTCCTTTGTTTGAGCTGGCCCACTGGAAACGCAGTATCTCCCGAGGCCAAGTCGGGTCGGGAGAAAAAGGTGTCAGAATACAGCCAGAGTGCTGTATTCTGATATTAAAAAGAGTCTGTCTGTCATACGTGATATGACACAGAGCAGGCGGAATTATAAAGTCCAAAATTAGAGCTAAACCTAATATATACAAACAAAGCGTAGGAGCAGGTACGACGGCTGCTGACCTCACCGGCGCCATCTTGAATAAGACCTTTTAATGCTCTCAATACATAAAAAAGCCAAAACTACTAAGTGGGTAGCACTTTGAAACTCTTTGGATTTCGGATTGCTGTTAAGAAAATGGAAAATGAAGAACTGGGGTTTTCCTCCATTATATTGCAGGTCTGCTGGTCCATCAAACCTGAAACAATCAACTGCTTTTGGGACTTGTGTATACTTTAAGTTCTTTTAGACAAAAGCTACAATTTTAATTTAGCTTGTGTTAATTATGCTTATGTATATATTGCTTATTGAAATGACAGGAAACATTTGTATGGCCTCTCTAAACCTTATATGCTTTACAAGTATGAAGATAAAAGTTAACCACGGTCTTAATGTTACCCTCTGACCTTTATCTAAGTTCTGTATTTGTGTAGTTTGTTATTGAGAACTGACAAAAGGTGTGAAGACTATGTCTGATTTTCATCCTCCCGTCAGAGGCTGCATGCACTGAAGTGGAACCTTACAGACGTCAGCGTTTCTGGTTCTTCCTCCCTCGCCTACACTCCTGCCTGTGTGCCATGTACTTGTGTATGAGCATAAGATGGTGCAGAGCACAACTGTCTCTTCCTTGCAAAGAATAAAGCTCTTACTATGGAAGCTGGTCTTGGGCCTGGTCTTCTGATAATTGATAGAATTCCTGGATTTTTCCCAACAGCTAATGTATTTTATGCTGCCAGTGAAAAAAAAACCTTGCTGCTTCTTTCTCCTTTTCTCACTTTCCCATTCATGGACCAAGCAGCACCAGACCTGCTAGATGTTACTCTGAAATTGCTAATGGAAGTCCACCACAGCAGGCCCTAGTATGATGGGCTATGGCTATGAGTATTCTACCAGTCATAAACACATCATTTGTAATCCCTACAGCAAATGTCTGGAAAATATAAGACACTTTTAGATCTCATTTGTCTTGATTTTAGTTTCATCCTGTTTGTGTTTGGGGAAAATTCGGTTTTACAGCATACGGTTCGGTCCATCCACCGCTTATCCTGTTCAGGGTCACGGGGGTGCTGGAGCCTATCCCAGCTGACATAGGGCGAGAGGCAGGGAACACTGTACAGGTCGCCAGCCTGTCAGAGGGCCAACACAGAGAGACAGACAACCATTCACACCTACGGACAATTTAGAGTGACCAATTAACCTAACCCCAGTAGCTGCATGTTTTTGGACTGTGGGAGGAAACCAGAGTACCCAGAAGAAATGCACACAGACACAGGGAGAAGATACAAACTCCACACTGAGTTTTGAGGAATTGAACCCAGTCCCTTCTAAATGTCACTCTAGCTGTGAGGCAGTAGTGCTAACCACCATGCCACCGTGCTGCCATTCAGTCCGTGAACTTCTATTCTCTTTTTTTGTAATGTTACAGACCAACCTGCGTTTTCTTCTTCTGCAGTGCGATGAAACGGTCACTCTGGGCCTGGATCATGGCCTCCAAGTCCTCCTGCCTCTTAAGGAGCTCCATAACGTCGGACACAGAATCCTGGAGGAACCGCAGAAAAAGCAAGCTTTGAAAAGGTTCTAGTAAAGATAAGTTTTATTGTCACATGGTCTGAATGATGTCTTGGGGACTCCATCCTCTGAAATCTGCCTTCAACGATAATTCCAGTTTATTTCAAACATGTGTATTGGGACTATTATTATTATCATCACTATTATTATCCAGATGTAACATGGCCTCCCTTCAGGGGGCAGGAAAAAAATCCAGATAGATTTTGTGATTTGGAAATCTTTCTTTCTAACATCTCTGTATTCTTCTGCATTAACACACTGCAGGAAAAAAATTATGCTCTGATATAGGGTGACTGTTGCCCCAAATCACTACAACAGAGTTGAAAAGTGAAACATTAGCATGACCCTGTCCATTTCACCTTTCTGAGCACTCCTCAGCATTAACATACCCCATACTCCTCAGCCATCAGTGTGTTTTCATAGGAGCTCAGCCAGCGCTCAGCCTGCTCAATCTCCCTCTGCAGAAGGACAATCTCCAGATCCTCCTCATACAGCAGCCTGGTTTCCTCCCAGACCTTCTCCAAGCGCATCTCCAGCTCCTCCAGCTCACAGATATGCTGCTCCACCTGAGACAAGAAATACACAGTGGGATATTAGCTATCAGGAGGCATTTCTATGTTTTTGATGTTAGAAGGTAATGGGGCAACATGACCTTCTCAGACATGAAGTTTCCATCCTCAATCAGACACTTTCCTTTTTGTTTGGTGGCCTGCGATTTGCTGAGTTGTCTGTCAATCTGGACGCGGTACTCATCGTGCTTTTTGATGAGCTGTTCCAGATCGCTTCCCTTCCCGCTCTGAGGCTCCCCTCGCACAAGAGACAGCATCTCCTTCAGCCAGGCCCTGGAGCACAAGACAGTGTAGGATCTTAAAAATATTCATTCTATAAAATTGTTTCTTACTGCAAAGAATGCATAGATTTAGAAGATGGTTGTTATTTTGATCTGCAGTCATACATATTTGGTAGCGCAGCTTTGTTCTGACGCCTGCGCACCCTTCTATATGGAAAACTGGAGCCAGGAAGAGCAGCAGCAAGACTCCAACACAGAACAGAAATCGCATGAATGGAAGCGCTGAGATGGAGGCACGTTGTAAAGTCAATTGCAGATACATAGACTAAAGCAGCTTAATCCTTTATAAATGAGATGTATCAATTGGATGTTTAAAAGGGTATCAAGTGGCTCCATAGAGTAGTGATTTACACATTTGCCTAACACATGAAAGATACCTGGTTTGAGACCAGAAGGAGACCCAGGGCAAGGCATGTAGTGTTAAATGAAAAAAAAGGTGAATATGCAGGTAAAAATGCAGAGTCATCCACTGTGGCGGCCCCTAAGGGAGCAGCTAAGAAAAAGCTTTTAATTGTAGAAGGGTATCACCTGTGCCATCAGCTCATCTGCAGGGAGTGCAGCTAACCTTGACCCTGTGGTCTGGCTAAACTAATGCAATGCAATGCTCATTTAGTTGAGATTAGTTCAGCAAGAGAAAATAATGCTATTTTAATAAACACTTAATGCTAGGCAACAGAACTATTAATGCAAGTTTTATGGACAAAACAGATTTTTTTGATGTGCAATCACAGAAAACACAACCACTCACTGCATAAATGTTATAGAATATCCCTGGGTAGTGTGTAAATACATTGTTTTACGTTACAAGAACCTACATGAGTTCAGTCCACTGGGAAAGGTATTTCTGCACATCTTCTGCCTGCCCCAGTCTGGCCCGCCTTTGCGAGGCCTTGTCTTGGATGCTGGTCAAGCACACCTCTAGATCCTCCAGGCACTGAGTTACAGACGATCTGGCCTGAGGCTGGCATCTGCTCAGAGCGCGACCTTCTTCTCTGCTCCTGGTTACTTCCTCAGAGATCAGAACCAGGTCCCTCTGATGGAAAACAACAAAGCAGGAACATTCATTTTGAGCCATGCCTCCACCACTTAGCTTTGATGCAGTGTCTGGTGGATATTTCCTACCTCTAGTGCCTCATGTTGTCTCAGTAGAGTCTGGACGGAGTGCAGGTCGTGCCCCAGGTCATCTGAGTCCAGCACTGCCTCCTTCTCAGCCATCCAGCCCTTCAGTTCTTCCACATCACGGTTAAACTGATGAATCTCCCTCGCTGCCTGCAGATTCTGGAGGACATGGGACAGATTATCATTCTCACAAGCTCTAACCAAGATCACCTCATCCAGAGGCAACCTGATCTATCAGATCTATACCTGTTCTCTGGTCCTGATGCTACTGTTGAGCTCATCCCACAGGCTGCTGAGTGCATCATCCCTCCTGCGAGCCTGATCATCCTGCTGCAGGCCTCGGCCAAGCTGTTGTACCGAAGTCAGTCGGCTGCGACCCAAGCCGGACACCTCTGAAACCAGAACCTCCAGTTTTTTCTGAAGGACCTACGGATGGAGAGAAGAAAGAAGCAGCTTAAAAAGGATAAAGAGGGAGATATTAGCAGTTTGAGATCTTAAAGTTTAGACATTTGCTAAATATTTGCTATTTAGGGTTTCTCTATTTAGGGTTCCAGTAAAGTCTCTTCCTTTCCAAGATTTTTTCATACATCAATTTTTATTTTTAAATGCAATTCAAAACTTAATATGCTACAGCAAATAAATATGAATCTAAATCCAAACAAATACAGCTTAGAGCAACTATTTTCATATGTTTGAATAAAATGTCCTGCAACCGTGAATTGGATAAGCAAAAGAAAATGAATGGACAGATTAACGTTTATTAAAGTGCCCCCAAAATCCCATAGTTAGAAAAAACAGTCCATGGGAACTGCTATAATTCATCTGTTTGAGTAGGCTACTCATATGTTGAAGTTCTCTGCACATGGTTGGGTTTGAATAAGCCCCAGACATTCCCTGTGTGACAAAGTGCAGTCCATAACCCCAAGGGGTATGGTCAAATGCCTTCCCTAGGTCCATAAAGTTCCCAGCCAGTCTACATGTGGCAAACGCTCATGAATCCTTGAGCAACCTTGAAAGGATAAATAGCTGGTCCAGGACAAAAACCACATTCATCCTGGATCCTGGTTTGAGTAACGGACCAACCCTCCTCTCCAGCACCCTGGCATAGCCCTTCCTGAGGAGGCTGAGGAGTGTGAAGTTGGAGCACACCATCAAGTCCTTCCTGAAAAGGAGGACCACCAACCCAGCCTGCCAATCCAGAGGCAACTTCCCCTGACTTTCACGTGATAATGTAGAGGCATGTTAACCAGGACAACCCTATAATATCCAGAGCCTTAAGGAACTCAGGGCAAATCTCACCCACCCGAGGGACCCGGCTACTGGAGAGCTTTTTGACTACTCACAGTGATGGATGAGTCATCCCCCTCATCCTTAAACTCTGCTTCCATTACAGAGGGTGTATCCGTGGGCTTGAGGAGATCCTTGTAGTATTCTTTCAACCACCTTACTATATCCTCAGCTGAGATCAGAAGGAGACCATCAACACTGTATACAGTGTGAACAGGAAGCCACATTGCCTTCCAGAGTTGCCTGACAGTGAGCCAGAATTGCCTGGCTAAGGAAGGCCAACTAAGGGAGGCCAACCAAAAGTCTAGTTCCATGGCCTCACCAAACTCCTTCTACACCTGAGTTTTTGCTCCAGCTACTGTCAGAGCCACACTCCACTTGGCCTGTTGGTATATATATCAGCCACCTCCAGAGTCCCACAAGCACATCCAAGCTTGATAGGACTCCTGCTACAACTTGATAGTTCTCCCTTACCTCTCACATTCATAATCCGATTTGGGGTTTACCACCATGACAGGCACTAACCACCTTACAGCCGCATCTCTGTACACCACCTTTGGCAATAAAGATGTCAAACACTGTCCACTCTGACTCGGTGTCCCCAGCCTCTCTTGATATGTTTTCAAGATTCTGCCAGTTGTGAGAATTAAAGATCTTGCGGACTGGGGTCTCTGCCAGGTAATGCACCCTCATTACACGTCTGGGGACACCAGAACTGTCCAGCGTCCTCCCCCACCACCTGGTCCAACTTACTACTGATCAATTGACAGCTCTGCTCCTCTCTTTATCCAAGAGCCCAAGACATACAACCACAGGTCTGATGATACAACTACAAAATCAATCAAGAACCTGCAATCGAGAGCATCCTGGTGCCAAATGCACTTATGGACGACCTTATTCTCAAACATCGTGTTCGTATGGACAAATTGTGGTTTAGTACAGAAGCCCACCAACAAAACACCACGCAGGTTCATATTGCCAGGCCATTGCTCCCAGTCACACTATTGTTGCCACCTCTCACTGAGGGCAACTCCAGAGTGGTACAGAGTCCAGCCCCTCTCCAGGAGACTGGGTCCAGAGCCCAAACTGTGCACTGAGGTGAGCCTGACTATATCTAGTTGGTACTTCTCAATGCTCAATTTTCCTATAGCCAGATTCGGTAGCCAGCTGAGATTTTCAAATAATTCCATATGAGCAGCACTATGCAATGGTGGGAATGAAGAACTCCCTTTTAACAGGAAGAGACCCCCTGCATAATCAGACTCTGGTAATGCCACCCAGTTACCAGGACTGGTTGAGGGATGAGGGAAAAGAGAACAGAAAAAAGGAAGAATATAAAGAAATAGATTATGGCAATGAAAAGACAGAAGTTAATGACATGCCATTCTAATTTTGGAAAATCTATGAAGCACAAGTAAGCCATAATAATTTTTGTGTGTGACTCACCTCTACGTCCTCCAGATCTTGTCCGCAGTCGGTGGACTCTACCACTGTCCTCTTGGAGGTCAGCCATGTTTGCATGTCTTTGGCCTCTCTTTCATACACATAGAGACGGAGCTGATCTTCCAGAGCGGCATGACGAGATGCAGAAAGTCTGAGAAGAGTCTCAAATTGTTCCAGGACAGCTGAGAGAGATTCACTGACCAGGTGGCTGAGAAACAAACATTGGGGTGTTTTTCAGTTTCAAAAAAAATAAATAAATAAAAAAGCAGCATGATACTGCAGGATACTTCAAACCAGCTTACCTGTTGGGGTGTCTGAGATGCTGCAGTGATGTGCCGCTCTCCTGCAGCCTCTCCACGGTCCTCCTGTGGTTCTCCAGTTCCACGTCCACAGAGTCCAATCTCCTCAGCAGAGCCTCCGTCATCTCCTCGCTCCTCCCACAGTCTCGAGACGTCAAACCTGCCTGCTGCTCCTCCAACCACAGCTGCAACTCTGATACCTTCATACACACACAACCACACAACCAAACGTGTATATGTTTGGTCCCTGTTTTGATCCCAAATATCATTATATGGTGTGAAATGGCTTGTATTGCTTGTCTTTTGGGTTTTCTTAAATTTTGTCTTAAATTTTACCTAAATGTCACAAAATGATGTTTATCTCAAACTAGTCCCACAGCTCAAAACATGCATGTTAGATTAGTTGTTGATTCCAAATTGGCTGTAAGTGTGGCTGTGAGAGTGCATGGTTGTCTGTCTCTCTTAGGCCTGTGATAGACTGGTGGTCTGTCCAGGGGATCACTTGCACATTTGTAGGTTACTTAGCACTAATTAGCAGGTATCTGTGTGACACACCCATAGCACACTGCAGCAAGAGTACCAACTGGGACTAGAAAGAGAGATCATATTTCTCCCATATTATTCTCTTCACTGGCTCCCTGATAAATTCTGAATTGAATTCTCACATACAAAATCTCGAAAAAGCAGGCATCATCATATCTTAAAGACCTCATACTGTCCCAACAGAACACTGTGGTTCCTAGAGTATTTAACAGTAAAATGGGAGGCAGAGCCTTCAGCTGTCAGGCACCTCTTCTTCCTCTTCTGTGAACCAGGTCCCAGTTTGGATTCAGCAGACAGACACACTCTTTACTTTTAGGTGACCCTAAATTATCCCTTAGTTATGCTGCAATAGTCTTAGGCTGCTCAGGGGCCTCCCATGATGCACTTAGCATTTGCTCTTCACTCATCTTTTTTTACTCTCACTACATACCACCATTAGTCCATTAGTTTGCCTTTTGTCCTGTCTCTCTCCTCTCCTTACTCTCGCTCCCAGTCAATCAACAATTGCCCCTCCCTGAGCCTGGTTCTGCTGGAGGTTTCTTCCTGTTAAAAGGGAGTTTTTCCTTCCACTGCTCACAGGGGGTTTATGCTTGTTGTAGTTTCTCTCTAATATTGTGGGATCTTTTCCTTACAATATAAAGTGCCTTGAGGTGACTGTTGTTGTGAACTGCTGTTATATAAATCAAATAGAACTGAATTGTATTTTGGAGTTAGTATGCTGGCGGTTAAACTACCCAGCTTAACAGGCAGCTGCTGATCCCAGTATTCATGGGTCCAAATAGTCTGTAACAGTCGGCCACTCGCCCCATACTCCAGAAGCATCCACCACAGGATGCCGCAAGGGACATGGTCACACCCATACATTCATGGATATGTGCTAGTTGATAATTTACGCCACTTTCTGACTTGAAAAAAAAAGACGGTCATGGTGGCTATCTCCATCTTTTATGTACAGTCTGGTACTGTGGTGCTGGTAATAAATGGTTAAACAGTGAAACTAGATTCATTTCAGTGTTCCTGTATTAGTGAAGGTGCCATTTTAATTTTTTGGGTGGTGGAGTCACAGTTGGCTACATTTTGGGTGGGTCTGAGGATGTTTCAAGCAATTACTCAGTGTGGTGTTATACTAGAAAGACATTTTGACACCTTAATTAAAGTTGCTCCTTTAAGGCCTGGCATTTTTTTTTTTTTTAGAGTATATCTGAAAAAGGGCTCCTTCATACCTTAAATCTGAGTTTTCATGCATCTGTTACCTCTGTGAGGAAGGTACGGATGCTGAGTCCCTCCTGCAGAAGCTTCAGTTTTTTCTCAGCCTCCACCATAAGCTTCTCATTCAGACTCTTTAACTCCTCCAGACGCTCCCGGATATCATGAGATGCAAAGTGACGACCCCTGACCTGAGAGGGTCAAGAATACATAAGGTTCCCAGAGCGTTTCCAAAAAATTCCAGCTATAACGATGCCAGAATCTGGCACTTGAAAACAAAGAGTTCCTTACCAGACTACGTCCTGTCTCCTGAACTGCCTGGACCAATGGCGTGCGTCCAGAGAGCTCCTGCATCATGGCCTGAAAAAACATTTGCAAATTATTTCTTTCAATAAATGCAACACAAAACCTGGAAAAATTAGAACTATGTAGATGTTTGTTACTAATTTGTGACATTTTATAGACCAGAGCCCTAAACAATTAGAGACTTCCTTGACAATGAAAATACCTGCAATTTGGAGGTTTAAATAAAGTACAGGAGGTTATAAATGTGCTATTATTATTATTTCTGTCTGTAATAACATGAGTAAAAAACCTGAACATTAACTCATTCCTCACTTCTTGAGACATCAGAATCTAATGCAGCGTTTTTAAAATCTGATGTCCTCGTCCTGAAGTCTGCAGCACTCTCGATGAGCTCTGCCAGTGGTTACCTGGTGCTTCTGGAGCAGCTGCTGGCTACTGCTGAGGTTGCTGCCCAAGTCTTTAGCAGTGATGGAGGGCAGTCTGTCGTTCAACCAGGCCATTTCCTCCTCCACATCTCTGTAGAACTGGAACAGGATTTGCCAAGCTTCCAAGTTCTCCCTACGACTCTGCAAGGGCTCTGCCAGACTGTTGTATCTGTCAGTGAAGAGACCAACAACTTTTTCTCAGTTACTGATACAGTATTTTTCTTTGTATAATAGCTTTTTTTCAGCAATCTCATAACAGCATCAGTCTCTTCAAAGAGTATAAAGAGACATGAAAAAATTGGCTACATTACATATACAACCAGATTTCTCACACTTCATAGCACACAAGATCTACTGTTCACAGACCTGTTGATGGTGTGCGCCACTCTGGTTTGAATCTCCTCAGCCAGGAAGTTACCCTGAGAGTGGAAACTCTTTGCTGTCTCCACCAGACCCTGATATACAAAATGTATTCACTGATATATACTTTTTATATGCAGTGGATTCACAAAGCTTCACACAAAGATTCACAAAACTTTTTATCCTTTTTTATTGGTAAAGTTAACAATATTAGAGCAAACATGAATCCCTCTGTATCTTCTTCTGCCTTACTTCCCACTCGGCCTTCAATCCTGGAGAACTTTTCACCAATATCATTAAAAGATCTCCTAAGTGTGGTTGATAGCATGAAACCCTCCTCTAGCTCCATTGATGTTTTACCGACATTTTTATTTAAGAAAATTTTTTGCACCATTGGGCCATGTGTGTTAACAATAATTAACAGGTCACTGGTTACTGGCTCTGTCCCCCGATATTTTAAACAAGCTGTTATTCATCCCCTATTGAAAAAACCTGATGCTGATCCTTCACTTCCTCAAAGTTTTAGACCAATTTCAAAGCTTTCTTTTGTATCAAAAGTCTTAGAAAAAGTTGTGGTCAAACAGCTAAATGTTATGTTAGCTAAATATAACATACTCGATAAGTTTCAGTCTGGATTTCGTAACCTGCACTCCACTGAAACTGCTCTCCTAAGAGTCTCTAACGATATTCTAATGAAAAGGGATGCAGGTGAATACTCTGTTCTTGTACTCCTGGACTTATCGGCAGCATTTGACACAGTAGATCACAACATTTTAATTGACAGGTTAAGGACATGGGTGGGCATCTCTGGATCAGCCTTAGATTGGTTCCGCTCTTACCTCTCAGACAGAAGCTTCTCAGTGGCTGCTGATAGTTTTACATCCTCATCTGCTGCTCTGTCCTGTGGTGTGCCCCAAGGCTCTGTGTTGGGTCCTATCTTGTTCACTTTGTATTTACTACCTCTCAGAGACATTTTGGGCGCATTTAAAGAGGTCTCATATCATTGTTACGCTGATGATATTCAGCTGTATATCTCCTTTTCTCCACAGAATGTTAAAAAACTATCTATTCTTCAGAACTGTGTTGAGGCTGTAAGGAACTGGATGGCTGCTAACTACCTTTCACTTAATACCGGGAAAACTGAAGTTCTTGTCTGTGCACCCGATAGCTTTGTTCCCACTGTGATAAACAATCTTGGTTTTTTATCATCAATGGTTCAGTCAAATGTTCGAAACCTAGGAGTTACATTTGACCAAGCTCTTAGCTTTGAGAAACATGTTAATAGCCTTGTGCGATCCTGCTTTTTTCATTTGCGAAATATTGCCCGCCTCAGTCGAATGGTGTCCAAGCCGGAATTGGAAATTATTGTTCATGCTTTTGTCTCCTCTCGGTTGGACTACTGTAATTCTTTATACATTGGTCTCAGCAAATCGTCTTTGAATCGCCTCCAGTTGGTCCAAAATGCTGCTGCCAGGCTACTTAAAGGATCCTCTAAGTGGTCTCATGTGACACCTATCTTGTCATCTCTGCACTGGCTTCCCATAAAGTTCAGATCCCAGTTTAAGATCTTGGTGATGACTTTCAGAGCTCTGCATGGTCAAATGCCTGAATACATTAGTGAGCTCTTACACCCATACATAACGCACAGACTGCTGAGGTCTTCTGACCAAAATCTGTTGGTGGTTCCTCGCTCTAGGCTAAAAACTAAGGGAGACTGTGCTTTCGAGGTTGCAGCTCCTAAATTGTGGAATGCACTACCATCACACCTGAGATCTGTGGACTCTATTGAATCATTTAAAGAACAGCTCAAGACTCATTTGTACAGGCTTGCTTTTAACTAGTGGTTTGTGTGTGTTTTATTGTGTATTATTGTTTTCTTTTAGATGCTGTAAAGCACTTTGTGATTTTATCTAGAAAAGTGCTATATAAATAAAATTTTACTTTTACTTTACTTTACAAAGCATGCAGACATTTGGCCCACTTTTGGGAATCTACAACAGTCTTTTTTCTTCAGTCTACACTAAAATATCCATGATTTTTTTTTTGACAAATACATTTGTTATTTGTTACACACAAATACATTTAAATCAAATGAATCCAAATCTCTTATGGGTAAATTTTTGATTGTAAAATAAAAATTATCCAGTTCTGAAACAACAAAACACAATGTGCACCCTAGCTCTAAAAGCTGAGCACCTGGATTCGGTCTCGGTGTCCATCCACCTCCTCTTCCAGCCCCTGCAGTGCCTTTAGCAGTCTGTTCACAGAGGGTAGGTCACTGCCACAGTCCTCATTGGCCAGCTCCCTCTCAACCGACTCCACACACTGCTCCATGTCATCCAGTGAGCGCTGAAACTGCAATGCCTAAACACACGACAGCACAGGGTACTCTGAGCACTTCATATACATCGCTCCTATTCTGGGACAATGGGCAAAGCCCCAATTTTAAATGTTTTGTATGGAGATTTAGTTTAGGATTAAGGTTAAGTAGGTTTAAGTTGACATTAGGTTAGAGGTTTAAGGGTAATGTTAAACATGATTGTGTCAGTACCTGGTAGGCTTCCTGCAGTCTGGTTTTCTTCTCCTTGCAGTTGTGGATCAGGGCGTCCCAGCTGTCAGTCAGCTCTCTGAGTCGAGGTTGAACCTTTGCTTCAGCTGACAGAGACTCAGAGAGCAGCTTCTCTCCTTCCTGTAAAGCACCCACGTGACCCAAGTTTAATGTCCTAATAATGTAAACAAACAACTGTATCTAAAATGTTAGCAAAGGTCTAAAAATGAAAAGAACATTCTGATATACAATAATCTTGATAGTTGATAGTATAAAACTATCAACTGTCCTGTCCAAGACCAAACATCTTTCATCTGGAGCTGTGATCATGTAGTCTGAACTCTTTCAGAGTCAAATACACAAATGCTTAAAAAAAAACCCACCTTAGTGAGGGTGTCCACTCTGTAACGGCTGGCGAGGATCTCTGCCTCAAAACTCTGATGTTTCAACAGCTTGGCCTGAAGGTTTGTTGGTTCTCTCCAGTTTTCATCCAATGCTATGGCGTTACGCTCATTCAGCCACACACATACCTGGAAAACACACATTTGCTACAGACCCCTGAGGCGCAATACAGATTAGACTTCAGCACAGTCCAGTAAAGTACCTGGTAGCTGCTGGATAAGAACTGCTGCAGCCGCAGCGACTGATCCAAAGCTTTACAACGAGATCTGCTCTGCTGCCGCAACTGACTCCGCCTGCACGCACACAGCGGGTGATCAGATAGACAAAGCATTACTTCCAGCCAGTGGCTTTGATTGGAAAGTGTGTTGTTGAGAGGTCTGATGATTACCTGGTGGCCAGCGCCTTGCTCTTTGCTCTGATGTTGTCGGTGTCATAGTGCTTTTGTTGGATCATCTCCTGGGCCAGTTTCTCCACCTGGTCCAGCTGGTCTCCCTGAGCCTCCATGGCTTCCTCAAACTGAACCTGCTTCCTCTGCAGAGTCTCAACCTCCGTCACTGAGCTCTGGAAAACAGAACAGGTTGTCTTTTCAGAAAGCAGAAGTATTTTCCCATTTATGTAAAATTCTAAATCAAATCATCTTTACCCCGAGGTCCTGATTGGCCAGAAAGGCTTCACTGTTGCTGAGCCAGCTCTCACACTGCTCTACAGAGGCCAAGAAGACCTGCAGGATGGAAAGGAGTGCATGTCTCAGGGTTGTCTTATGTTTTACTAAGAAAAGGCAGAAAATCCATGTGTCTATTATATAATAGTATGTTCACAATAATGCTGAGAGGACCAAGCTAACTTACAATACATGTAGTATATTTATTTTAATTAAATCAGATATTTATTCTGCAAACATACCTTTTTCTCCCAACCAAATATGAATGAGAATATATTAATTAACCATTATTAACACAACAAATTAATAATAAAGCATTTTGGGAGCCACTGCTGTAATATATTCAGCTTAGCCCATGTTCATCACCTGCAGAATACGGGCCTGCTCCAGGGTTTTATTACGGTTCAACCAGGCTCGGTCCAGTCCAGCTTTCGCTTCCTCCAGCTGGTTCAGAGCCTTTTGGATCTCTGACTTTGAGCTGTGACCAGACCGGATGAGGCCCAGACCAAAGTCCCTGACAGAGTCGATGCGTTCAGTGCGAGCATCAATCTCCGTCTGGAAACAGCAAAGCCAGTTTAAAATTTGCTGTTACTTTATTAAGGTAGTAAAGTGTAAGTAATCCACTGTGCTCACCCTGCAGTCCTGATGCTCTACAATGAGCCTGTCGGCCTCTGTTCTGGTCTTGGGAAGTCCCTTTTCTGCCATCTCACTGCTCTGTTTGAGACTCCACTCCAGCAGGAGGCGCTGGTTAGCCTTGAAAAGCTGCAACTGATGAGCCTCCTGCAGCTTGTCCTTTCTGAACAAACAGCATTTCCTGTGAGTTCTTCTGCTCACCATCATTTTTTTTTTAATCACTTTTTCAAAATCACATGAATTTGCCAGACTGGTTCATTTTAGACACTACATGTCGAGCCCTCATCAACCTCAGGGCAACACATATGCAGAGAAAGCCATACAGAAGGCAAAGAAAATCCTCAACCAGTAAGATCAATGAATGGCCCAAATGAGCTACAGGTCAACTTCCTGCTTAACCACAGGCTTTAGTCCTGCCAAGCTGTTAAGAGGACCACCCTTCCCACCCTGGAAAGAAACCTCACCCCAAAATAGCCTGATGCGACTGCTGTGAGAAACAAGGACAGGAAGGGAAAAAAGCAAAACAGGCTCACCACGGAGCGAGACCCTTTCCTGCCCTGTAACTTGGTGATGCTGTACTAACCAAGTTGGACCATGATAAGTCATGCCAGCAGTTGTCTTGGGAAAGAGCATCATTCCAAGGTCTTTCATCTTCATGCTGGAACAAGGATCACAGCTATGTCAGAAAACATCATCACCTCCAACCTGGGCCGGCACCCCAGCCCAGGCTGGAGGTGACTGATGAGAGTACAGGGACTGGGATTCCCTCTGACAAAACAACCATATTGCTCCTGTCAGTCAGAGTGTGTCTACTTCCACCTCTATTCTTGGAAAGACTGTGACCAGATCTGTGCAGGTGCGCAAACCAGTAAAAATTATTAGTCTGTTGACCCCTCTGTCAGAAATCTTCCGAGGAGCACCTGGTTGTGGCTGGTTTATGGTGGAATGATTTTTTTCCCCACTTCTGGATTATGACCCCAACAGTGCTCACTGGAACATTCAGAAGTTTGTAACCAGTGCCATCAGTATGTTTTGCAACAATAAGTTTCCTTTTATCCATCATTTTTATCCCATGATGCTTCTTGTGTGACAGCTTGGCAATGAGAAACCTTTTTATTGGACATCACTTGGGACTGAACCAGCTGAAATTAATTTGCACTGATAGGGTGCAGGATCCCCTTCTAGATTTCACCTGGTTTCTTGGCTTTTTTGGCTGTTCTGTACCTCCTTTTCTTCATGTGTTCAATACTTACTCCATGTCATTCCACTTTATTACATATAACTTAATTTATGGACTTATTTGTTTTGGTTTCTTTGTATATGTTGGTGACTTGGGTTGTTACCAACATTTGGTGAAAATTTTATGTCCATAGACCCATTAGAAATGTATTTACAGAGAAGAATGTTGACATGTTCAGTACTTATTTTCCCAACTGTATGGCCTTTGGGGAGAAGGAAGAGAAATAATACAAAAGCAAACTGGAAAAGAAAAGTGATCATTTAAAAATTGCTGTTAAATATAGTACTGTAATACTGCTATTACACTACCTTGATAGAGTGAATAAGTAACCAGTGTCTCATTTAGATTAAGCTACAGTTCATGTGCTGCTAAAATAGCTATTTTCTACTTCTTGTTTGATTTGTTCCTACCAGAAAACAAATAAACACACAAAAACAGGGAAGATATCATCTGTGGTTGTTAAATAAGATTGTGCATTTACTGGGTGCCTTACAGTAGACGGGGGAGAGCATCTGTAAGAGTTGCTGTTGTTGTTGTCTATTGCTCGCAGCCATTAAACGCTGTCAAAATTCAGGGAAGTCTCCATTGTCAAACTGTCACAGTTAATTCAAAGTGGCAGGTCTGGCTGTAGAGAAACTTTAAAATATATCCATCCATCCATTTTCTTCTGCTTATCTGGGCCCGGATCACGCAGGTAGCAGCCTAAGCAAAGAAGCCCAGACCTCCCTCTCCCCAGCCACCTCCACCAGCTCATCCGGGAAGACCCCAACAAGTTCCCAGGCCAGCCGAGAGACATAATCTCTCCAGCGTGTCCTGGATCTGCCACGGGGCCTCCTCCCAGTAGGACATGCCCGGAACACCTCACCCAAGAGGCGCTCAGGAGGCATCCTGAATAGATGCCCAAACCACCTCAACTGACTCCTTTCAATGTGGAGGAGCAGCAGCAGCTCTACTTTGACCCCTCCCTAATGGCTGCACTCCTCACCCTATCTCTAAGCGAGAGGTCAGGCACCCTTCAGAGGAAGATCATTTCTGCCGCTTATATTCGCAATCTCATTCTTTCGGTCACTACCCAAAGCTCATGACCATAGGTGAGGGTGGGGACATGGATCGACCAGTAAATCGACAGCTTTGCTTTTACACTCTGCTCCTTCTTCACCACGACAGACAGGTACAGCATCCGCATCACTGCAGACGCAGCCCTGATCCGTCTGTCGATCTCCTGCTCCCTTCTGCCGTCACTCATTAACAAGACCTCGAGATACATAAACTCCTCCACCTGGGGCAGCAACTCGTTCCTGAGCCAGAGTGGGAACTCCACCCTTTTCCGGCTGAGGACCATGGCCTCAGACTTAGACCCCATTTACACGACGTTTCCAGTGGAAACTGTGTCGTTTTGCTGTTGTCGTTTCCGAAAAGTGATGGCGACATGGAGATGTTTCAGAAACGATCTCCGATTACACAGAAACGCAAAATGCTGAAAATGCTGCAGTTCCTATTGCCAGGCCACCAGTTGGCGGTGTGGATATAGGGGCCGCAACCATAGTGCGCATGTGCGAGTGCCCCCACTTCCAAAAAGCATTGTTTTCATCCGTTTACACAGAGACAAAGGCATTTCAGAAACACTCCACTCTGGAGCATATCTAAAGAATAAAATTCACTGTTGCCTCTGCTAATAAAAAAATTAAGTTACCGGTGTTTGAGTTCCTTGTCCATAGTTTTCAGAGTCTTCTGGATCTCCTTCTGTTTGTTCTTCAGCTTGTCGCTCATCACTGACTGAACTCTCAGATGACCCAACACCTCTTTTTCTAGAGACTGATGAGATGGGAGTGAAACAAATAGTGCAGATGAATAGTTATTTTACCTAACTGAGCAGAGTGACTTTGAAGCATCTGTACAGCAGCCATAATAAAATCTAAATTCTCTAAATACTAAGTAAAGGTGCCTCAGTGGTTCCTTTAGCAGAGAGAAAGGAAATATGAAAGGAAATAAATAATACCATCCCATTCACAAAAATAAACAGTCAACATAACTGACAAGGGATGAATCATTTAAATTACTACTACCTTCTCCAGCTTTTAAACTTTTGAAAATTTGTTAAACCAAAGACAAACTATGAACATGGCCCTGCTTTAACAAAATCACTTCATAGGAATTGTTTTCCTTTTGTGAAGCACTTTGCATTTATAAAGTGTCCTACATACTGTATAAAGATACATTCCAGTGATGAAAGTGGAGTGAGGGTTGCAGTGTATTTCATTTTGCATTAGTTATGATCTTATTCTGAGTGTTGCTATGTGGCCAGTGTTTAAGATTACCAGTAAATGTACCTTTTGTATCTACTGGCAGGAAAAGAAGCGTCATCAATGAATATTTCACTGTAACTTTTGCTGTGTCAATTAAAATTGGCTGAGAATTTTTCCACTTTGAGCAGGAGAATCTGAAAACACTCTTTCTAATGTTTTTTTAATCACAGTCCACCTCAAACACACGAGAGAGGTGGAGCTGGACTTGACAGCCCTGCGTGCCTCACCTTTGCCCTCTCTTGGATGACCCCAGCCTCTCTCTCTATTTCCTCATGGCGTCTGATCAGGTTTTCTACACTGTCCACATCGCAGCCACAATCCTGATCATGCAGCAGCAGCATCTAAAGAGAGACGGGAGGAACGTCTTCAAAATACAAACCCAATTCCAAAAAAAGGTGGGACACTGTGTAAAATGTAAATTAAAACAAAATACAATGATTTGAACATTTTTTCACAATATAACAGAAAAGATGTTGAGGTTTTGATGAGGAGAGCAGTTGCTGGACTTTTGGGAGAGAACTGCTGTCCCTTTTGTTCTTGTGTGATATGATTCTAGCTGCTCAACAACCTTATTTTTGTTTCATGATGTCCCAAATGTTTTTAATTGGTGAGAGGTCTGGACTGCCAGACAGGCCAGTTCAGCCAGACTTTTTGACTGCAATAGAAAAAATTTTCTATGTTCTATTGTAAATAAAATATTGGTCTGTGAGATCTGCAAATTTTTAATTTACATTATACATTGTATTAGAAGTGCAGCATCAAGATTAAAAAAAAAAAAAAGGTTGCTGACCTTTTCATTAGCTCTGTCTCTGACCTCCTCCAGCTCTCTGATGAGGCTGTGGACCACCAGCGCGTCTTCCAGCTGCTTCTTGTAATTATTCAGATCAACGTGGAACTTGCTCCACCTGGAGGAGATGAGACATTTAAGAGAAAAACTTTAGAAAAAATAGCCACACAAGTGAGATAGACACATAAGTAGGCAGCATGGTTTGCACTGTTGTCTCGCAGCAAGAAAGTTCAAATCCTCCGGCCAGCTGGAACCTTTTCCCATAACTGAATGGGTTCCCTCTGGGCACGGCTATCTCTCTGTGACTATGACAGACTTTTTATGTCTCCAGGTTGTACCCTGCCTCTTACCCTATGACAGCTGGGATGGGCTCCAGCTCCGCTGTGACCCTGAGCTAGATGAGTAGAAAACAATAGATGGATGAAAGTGAGATCTCTTCAGATGTGTTACCTTTCATTGAGCTGCTGCCTCCTCTGTCTCACAGTCAGCAGCTCCTCAGCACTCTGTCTTTTCTCCAGTTTGGCTGCCAGCTTGTTGATGGCGGTGATATGAGCATCATCCACTGTCATTTCCTACAGATTACAGATTTGGCTGTCACTTTCTAGACACTTTAAAGCAGTGTGCCTTGTGGTCAAATACTTTGAGCGATTCCTTCCATAATAATCAGTAATCTCAGTAATGTTAATATCTTTGTGTCCAAATAGAGGAGAACACTAGAGAGCAAAGCAAATCACAGCATCTAACAGCAGTGTTCTTCACCATAGAATAGATAGTTAAAAAGCAACCACTGAAAAAAATCAAGCCGACACAGATGTTAATAAAACTGCACTTCCTCTAATGGCCACTGGAGGCTGGTTCCAAAGGTTAGTCAATCCTCCCGTCTCCCACGCTGAAATACCCAAATTCACAGCAGAAATTAACATGTTTATCGCCTATTACAAAAAAACTCTATAGCTAACTTCCCCCTAAACAACAGCTGTATAGGAAGTGATTTTTTTAAAATATAACTTTCCCATTTAAATTGTATTAAAGGCTAAACTTATAAGTTCATAGCATCATTCAGTGATCCATCTATTTACAACAATGATGAACAAGATGTCTCAGGAACAGCAGTTATTAAAAGTCAAATTAATACTATACTCACTTTCCACATTCAGTCAATCTATAGCCATTAGCCTTCATACAGACAGGAAACAGTTTGTTCTTTTCAAAGTGTTTCACTGAGATTCCATCACCAAATAAAATAAGTCCAGAAGACTTACACAGAGACGTTTCCATCAGTCCAGATTAATTCAAGAGGTTTAACAAAAGCTTTGCAATAACTTTTATGGAATAACATCCATTATTATTCATGGACTAAGTTAGGTGACTAACTATTAGGAATATCTCATTTCTTTGCCGTAAGAAACTCTTGGGTTTGCAGTTTTCTCTGGGTCATTATCCGTTTGCACTGTGAAGTGCTGTCCAATCAGTTTTGCAGCATTTGGCTGAATCTAAGCAGAGAGTATATCCTTGTACATTTCAGAATTCTTCCTGCTATTTTTTCACATATCACATCATCAAAAAAACACTAGTGACCCAGATCCAATGGCAGCCATATATGACCATGCCATAACATTGCCTCCATTGTGTTTGACAGATAATTTTGCATGCTTCAGAGCTCTTTCGATTCCTTCTCCATACTTTTCTTGTCCCATCATTCGTGTACAACCTAAACTTGGTTTCAACTGTCCAAAGAATTTTTTTCAGGCCTGTGCAGGTATTTTTAGTCTAATCTGGCCTTCTTGTTCTTGAGTGTAACCAGTGGTTTGCACCTTGCTGTAAACCCTCTGTTTTAACATTCATTAAGGTATCTCTTGACTGTAGACTGTGACAGTGATACACCTACCTTCTCACGAGTGTTTTTGACTTGGCTTTTTGTGATCATCTACTTTAGTCATCTTCTGTGGTCTTCTAGGCCTTTTAGCTGGGCTGACCAGTGTGTTCTTTCTTTTAAAGAATGTATCAGATTGTTGATTTGGCCACTCCTAAAGCTTCTGTTGTCTCTCTGATAGGTTTATTCGTGTTTTTCAGCCTAATGATGGCTTCCCTCACTTACATCAACATCTTTTTGGACCACTGTGTTCCAGAGTAAAAGCCAATAAATATGAGTTGGACTCTTGGAATCCTCTCCAGATCTTTTATCTGCTTATTTTGCCATAAAATAACTCACCTATTCAATTCAATTCAATTTTATTTATATAGCACCAAATCACAACAAACAGTCGCCGAGAACAGATGAGAGGTGAAACGTTCAGTAGCCATTTTTCAAGCTCTTAAGATTACCATTATGGCCTGGATAATGGAGAACCTACACAGACAGCCTGAAGAATATTTTTCTGCATGCCTTTCAAGAAGGCAAACAAGACTGTGCATGAATGGGAGGACTGCCTTCCCCCCTCTGTCTCATCTATTTGCACTTCAACTTAACTGTTTGCTTTTGCTTCACAGGTAAACTAGCTCCTCACCCTGTGCATTGCTGCAAGGCTTGTTCACACATTGCAAATGTTTAGCTTGCTAAATGGCCACAATTCTCTAGCACTGTTTAGCATAGCTACTGTAACTGAAGCTAGTTTAGCTATGCTAACAATCTCACCATTTTAAATTCAAAATGGTCCAGAAAAGGGAATACTTTCAGTGTGTCAAAGATGGAAACTCAAAGTTCTTGCCCATGCCTCAATCACACAGTACCAGTCCAATGTGTTCACAGCATCAGAGCCCAGCATCAGAGCCCAGTGCACACATACATTGACCCTAGAAAGACACGTGGCCTTCCTGTCCAAGATTCTGGGAAACTCCACCACAGCCAGAGAGCCTCCGTTGCCTCAAGCCCTCAGCAGAGATGGAGCTTGAAGGAAGGGGGAGTGCCACAGCCTGAGGTGGCCAGACAGATGGCATCCTTCCTGTCTGTGTTATAGAGGCCCTGTCCAACTGTTTCAACTGTTTCAACTGTTGTCATTGAAAGGTCTTCTCTCTGCTTTATTTCTGCATTAAAGGTGTCAGGCCTTCAGAAACTCCAGGCTAAGCTGGACTCACTGTGCTGACTGACTGTGCAACTATCACTGCAGCCCAGCACGAAAGGTTGCAGCTAAGCTTGGCACAGCATAATTTTACTCACCATATCTTCACTCCCCCTGAACTCGCTGAGCTTCTTCAGCAGCTGGACTCCATGTTCATAATCCTTTCCAACATCTCCAACATTAATCATAACCTCCTGAAACACACACAGGTCACAGAGAACAAACATAAATTGGCTAGTGTCCCATTTTACTACAATGGACATCCATTCATTCATTTGTGTTCTACCTTTTGTCTGATCCAGGCCTCCACCTCCTCCACCTTCTGCAGGTACTCCAGGAAGGCTCTGTTGTCTTCCAAAGCTTTGCCACGGATGGCCACAGCCTTCTTCAGCTCCTCCCAGTGGAGCTTGAGTGTCGCTGCACTCTTCTTTACCTCTTTGGATCTCGGGTGAAGAGACATGAGGTCTCCCCCAGCCTGGAAGCAAAGATCAAAGCAGTCTACATGTGGAGATTTGACATGATTCAGGCATGAAGCTGAGGACACAATCTGAACAGTCACTGCATCATGTGTAGAAGTGGGAATGTATCATCTCTTTGTGTCCATCAAATAATCAATCACATCAAATAATCCTAAATCTAAAATTAAACTTGATTTTTACCAACTTCATCACACGTCTAAATCACATCACTGCTATATGTTTTTTCCAGGTCTTTACACTTGAGCCAAATTTCCTATTACCTATATGCCAGTAATAAATGTGTATGTCTTGCAGCAGTGTGCACACAGAGCTCTGCAACATGTAGATTCCTTTTTCTTTACTTTTCTCAAGTATTCTGAAGTTTTTATTACATAAAAAAGATTTTAGGTTTATATGGTGGGCTTTTTTGAATTTGCCCTGTTGCTGGCCTCTTGAGCTCTTCTTACCAGGAGTACAGAGCTGATGATCTCATGGTGGGCCAGGATTTCAGCCTCAAAAACCTGATGTTTCTGCAGGAGTTTCATCTTGGTCTGCAGGTTGCTGAGGTCAGCTTTACTGTCCTCCGCCATCTTCTGCATCCGCTCAGACACCCACGCCTCAGCCTGATAGACAGAAACAAGAACAGACAGACAACTAAACAGTGCGTTAAACAGAGAATTCAACTGGAACTGAAAAATAAATCAGACCCATCTGAGCTTTTCTATTGTCAGTTATTAACACCTTATTCAATAACGCAGAACCTTCAAACACATTTGGGGATTCTGTCGCTTTTCTGAGGAGGTGCAGTTATCAAACATTGCCCACATTTCTGAGTGGTCAGTTGGTTACCTCTGCGACATCTCGGTTGAAAATACATAGACGTCTGGAAAGTTCCAGCTCTTCCCCACGTTTGGCGGACAGCTCTTTAATTCTATCCCGTCTCTGGAGAAGAGCTTTGAGTCTGGTTTGGACCCGTCCGCTCTTCTTTCTGCTCAGCTGTTTCATCAGACATTCAGCCAGCTCCTTCAGAGATGACAGCTGGAGCACACAGAGGGGAGTGAAGAGTTAAATGAGCCGGGGCTCAACAAAGGTAAGAATTTGCGATTACTAAATGATGAAAGAAAAATAAGATGAAAATCTGGATCCTCTGCAATGGCCTTTGAAAGATCCTGGGGAGGTAATCCCTGTACATTATATTTGAAAATGTAGCATTATCTTTCACTCTACCTCAGCATGTCGCAAAATGATTGTGTTTTTCCAATTTATTTTAAAGGAGCTGTGCATTTTGGTATGAAAAAAAGGAAAGGAATAACGCATAGAAGGAGTACAGACCTTGTCCTCCTGTGAGCTGAGCAGCTTCTCAAAAGCTTCATGGCGTTTGATCAAACCTTCCGTCTCATCCACAGTATTTCCCAGAGTGCTGTTCTTCAACAGAATCTATGGACACATGGCAGACGTTTTTACCAATAACTGTGTCACTATTGTGCAGCATTTTCCTTTCTTGAACAAACACACCAGGTGTACCTCCTGTGAATTGGACATCTTCTCCATGCTGTTGACATCTCTGTAGAAGATCTGCTCCAGGTGAACAGTTTCTAACCAGCTTTGTTTGTTCTTCCAGTGCTCCTCCAGTTTGTCTCTCTCTGCCTGCAGGGCCTCCATCTTCTCTAACACCTAAGAGAACAATCAACAAACACAAAGTTTAATATCTCTGACACTAGACGGCATCGGCTTCTACCTTAAAACAGAAAGTTGATGCAGCGTTTTTGGCTGTCCAGGTGTCCCAAACCTTACTGCTCCTCCTTACCTCCTTCTTGTTCCTTCTGTCTTGTGTCTGCAGCTCCTCTCCCATGTCCAGAGCTTGCTGGTAGGTCTCTTGTCTTGCCTCCATTTCAGCCCACAACTGCTGATGTTGAGCCAGCTGAAGGTCAGCGGTAGCCACATCACTGATGCTTTCCTCAGCTGCCATCGTGCTGATCAGCTGGCTGCACCACAGGAAGTAGTCCTGAACCTGAAGAAGGAGAGTGGACGAGATGAGTGAAGTGAGCTCAGACCATTGGCAACATTTAATTGTTGAATCCAGGGTTTGCAAAACTATTATAAAAAGATACAAAGCAGGCATAATATGACCATAAAAAAGGCATACAAACCACCACAACAAGACCCATCACCGCTGGGGAGATCTTCCAGTGATTAATGAAAATATTAAATAAATGTAGATGTTAGGATAACATTACAGCCCTATTTCATAACAGAAAACCCTTCAGCAGATAGCTTATTACCATCTACAAAACTATTTTGCCCTAATTTTAAGGCCTTGCCCCAAACTTTAATTTAAATACTTTTAGTCACCCCTGGGTGGGTAAAGATATAATTTATAATCCAGCAAAAATATGTTTTCAATATTAACAAAACTCACTAAATCAAAGCAATTTAAAGCATGCTGTAAGAGGTTAATATTCTGTGATTATCTCTAACATTTCTACAAATACTTTTTGGTAACCTTATCCTAGAACAGACACAAAAAATTAAACAAATTAGAGAAAGTACACTCTTGTAGTGTATAGTACATAATCTATTTTTATTCATATAATCTATAATCTATGCATACTTACAAGATATTCACATCATATTATTCTCATGTGTATAAAGGAATTCTCCCATACTACATAATCTGTTGATATCAATGCATATGTATAACATCACTATAAACATAAAGCAAATGTGGAAAATATAACGCAACCATGTTGTTTACATTTAAGCAGTACTGCTGAGCAGTAGGTATGGCTTTAATATTGCTCAAAGATAAGTCATATTCTGTACTATTTATGGCCATGAGTCATCCCTGATCAACATGTCAGACAATGCTCAGCCAATAAGAAGCTAGCATCACAGGCTAATCAATAAGGCTGCAGCCTAGAACTGATGTTACTATAAACAGACTGGCTCTTTATTTAGAAATTTAGAAATCCCCACTCACCATTTCAGTCAATAATGATCAAGTAGGTAGAGCTGATCACACAATATGACATAATCACATGATTAGGGCTTAGCCAATCAGGCATGAGAAAGAGGCTGCATATCATTAGTGTATATTATCATAGCATTAGCAGCCTGAAATCGTCCATGTTGTTTACTCTCCACTTCAGATAAATACAGCCATACTAAACATCCAGGAATATGAATATGAATATGAATATCATGTTGCACATCTTTGAAGAGTACAGAACACATGCCAAGTTTCAAGGCTCAACTCCTTGTGGTTTTGGAGTCTATAGACAGGAAAGGTAAAACTTCACAAATAGCCACTCGGACGATTGGTCAGATTGTATGATGACAATATCCTCCCACTTAACTTTGCGCAGGAGGATAAAAACTGCGAAACATCCACTAAAGGACTAAAATGTAAGACTTGGACAGGACAGTCACTTTTAGGAAAGTCTGTCTTTTAGGAAACTCAACAAAGTGCTATTTAAGACTTTCAGACCTGCTGATATCTATCTGTCCTCACCGTGTTGAGGAATAGGTATCGCTGGCAGGCCAGATTGAGCTCCACTTCTCTCTGCTCAGCAAGAAGTCGGAGCTCCTCCCACCGCTCCACCACTTCCTGCTCCACTTCCTGTAGGCGTTGCTTCAGGTGAGGCGTGCACAGGTCCTGGACAGAGTCGACTGTGTCCAGCTGCTCTTGCAACTGTAGAAGTGAAAGAGATACATTAAGATTTTCTCAGACAGCATCTTCCACTCTGTCCCACTGAGCGCATCATCAGTGACAGCTGTAATTTTGGAGTGTTGGACAGATTTTCCTTCTGCTTCATTTCTGTTGTAAACACGTCAGATATGCTATAAACTTGTTACCCTTTGTTGTGAATTTATGTATCCTTGGGCAGCAGAGCACGTTAGAGGAACCTTCAGAAACTTCTTTAGGTTAGACTGTGTAGTAGAAACACTTTTAATGCCAACTGACTCTGAAAGACTCACTATAAATGGAGTGAAAATGCTCTCTGGCCTAGGAACGTCCCATAGAAGACAGTGTTTCTGTGGTGTTCTTTCCATTTAAACTGAATATCATGTTAAATGATCTTCTTTTAGCTATGTCCTACGTCAACAGTTTCAGTATGTCATTACCTGCTGCTCTGTGGTGGCGAGCTCATGGAGCAGGGCCTCATGTTTCCTCAGCTGTGACATCACTCCTTGCAGATCCTTCGCCACATCGTCAGGGATGCTTTTATGCCGTTCCTAAAGAGAGAGATGGGAACAGAGGTTTTAAGGGTTTCATAGGGACCATAATCAATTAAAAATATTAACCAAGAAAGCAGCATTCATGAGATCAGATGACCTCCAAGTCAACAGATTTCAACCCAACTGAATACCAATGGGAGTCAGACAGCAGTTTCTGGATGAATACATGGCTACCTGGATGAGAGTGAGCGCATCACTCAGGTCTTGGTAAAAGCGGTGACATTCTTCGGCTCTCTGCAGCTGATCCTGACGCTCCCTAGATGCGCCTTTCAAATCTTCCCAGCATGCACTTGCAGAAGCATAAATATCAAAATTAACACAAAGAGGGAAGAACTGCTTCTGTAAAAGTAAAACCAACAAGTTCACGGGATGCCTCACGGAGAAGCTGACTGACTCACTGCCATATCTGTGTGATTACCTGAGCTGTTGCAGTGTTTCTTTGATCGCAGAGCTCTGTGGGTGTTTTTTGCGGATCAGCAGAGCAGCCAGGTCACTACAGCTCTGTAGTCTCTCCTCTCCGACCTCCAGCTGCTTCAGGAAACCTTCAAACTTCCCACGCAGCAACTGCAAATGTTGCCCACAGACACACAACTCTACAGCTATCTTTACCCTCCTAAACAAATCATTTAAGCCCACTACACTCAATATTAACAATAATTATGTAATGACATGTAACCTGAACATGCTGATAGTCATTGCCCAGGTCCTGAGACTCTGCAGTTTGTCTCTGCTGGTTCATCCAGTCCTCCAGCTCTGAAGACTCTCGTCTGAATTCATGGAGTTGAAGGACCTCCTTCAACTTCTGACCCCTAACAGGAGACACATGGATGGTCAGAGCCACAGGTACACAGACAGGATATTAAAGCCAACAACAAAGACCACTAAGCAGGAGTCTGATCATTTGCCACTCATAACATTCTGTTTTAAAATTATGTAAATCACCTAGATCAGCACTGATCTATCTATATTGATTTCTATCAATTTTTCTGATCACAATTTTTCATTTTCCCTCTCTGTCACATATTTTTTTTCTTTCTGCAATATTTGTAACAAGAAGCACTCCAAGTGCAAACCTCAACCAAGGCAGCTCCCTCTCTGGGCAGTATTTACTTTAAAGGGAATAGCGTTATAGTTTGTTATACTGCCCCTACAACAAAACTACCACTCCGATTCATACGAAATTTGCACAAAAAATGGCCAGTGACCCCAGATCACCTGATTCAATTTTTTGCCATAATTGGGTCACGGTCAGAGGTCAAAGGTCAGAGGTCAAGGTCTCTGAAAATCTTGTGAACACTAGAGAATGATTTCACCTAGGATGTTCAAATTCACACTATAGATGCATCTACTAAAAATCTTGGAAGAGTTCAAATTTTGGTCAACTTGATGTGAAGGTCAAAGGTCAAAGAAAAATTATGGGCATGGACAATAGGACCAATATGTTATCTCAGTGATTCAGTGTTTGGAGAGTGACACGTTTGTGTTCTAATCAGCTGAAACGTGCCGGGGGCGGGGTTTGTTGTGCCTGGCACCACTTGCTTTGGGGGTTTGTGGTGCAGTAAAAATCAGCCAAGAGTCACATGATAGATGTTTACTTTGATTACACAAACATCATGTGTGCAATACAAACAGCGGCAGCACTAAACACTTTTAAATGACTCTATATAGCATTATTATCCCTTTAACCTTCAGAACAAGCTGTTGACCTTGAAGAAAAGGTCAGAGGTCAAATGTGACATTTTAAATCTTTATACAGTAGTTTACATATGTTGAGAGTACACTCCACACTTGTAACAATCATAGTTTCTAAGTTATGAGACTTTTTTAGCAATTTTTGACCAATAAATCATTAAGCTGATCTTAAAGACTGTGGTGAATGTGAGGCAAATTTTAACAGATCATACAAGGTTTCATCAGATTTGATTCAAAACTTTCTGAGCTACTGTGATTATGGACAGAATGACACATGCACACAAATGCTACCAAAAACATAACCTCCTTGTCAGAGGTAATTAGAAACTGGCTTATATAAATATTACACTTTGTCCCATAATAAACAAAGAGATGCAAAATCACAACAAATAGACAAAAGGAGAAAATATCACGAGAGAGTCAAAAAACACAGAGAGACAAAAGCAAAGAAACAGACATGAGCCAAACAAAGTCAGTTGTAAGAAGTTATGTACTGACATTATTCCTGCTACCATGTCTCTGTGAGGAAAGGCTGAAAAAAAAAAGATCAAGCAATCCAACATTATGAGTGTGCATTCACCTAAGTGCAGCCTGGTGCTGCAGCTCCTGGTTCAGGCTGCTTATTCTACTGTAGGGTCTGCTGAGTTCCTCCAGACTCCAGTTCTGAACAGCCTGCTCAACGTGGTCTCCCAACGCCTCTACCTCACCTTCCAGCACCTCCAGTTGTCCTTCCAACACCTGCAGGACCACAAGGATACTGTTTACTGATTCCTGGAAAAACAATCTCCACACTGTCTTTTGATTCCTTCCTCGGGAACATATGGGAATGATATGAGGTACGCTACTGATTAAGTTAAGTGTACACCAATCAGAGCATGTGTTGTACCTGGTGTTTAGTAATGAGGCTTTGTGTGGCCAGCTGATCTTTGCCATAGTCATCGATGTTCACCAGACTGAGCATCTCAGTGAGTCTGGACTCCAGCTCTGAGCAGTCCAGCAGCAGCTAGAGATGAGTCACAGTGGCTTATTATTTATTTATTTTTGTATAAAATCCTGCCACATTAAATTCTAACTGATCAGTTAGACAGATGCAGAATTAAGTGCCTTGCTTAAGGGCATTTTGATGATGGAGGGGCAGAGTCAGGCCTTTACCTCCTTTCAACATAAAATGTCCATCTCACCTGTTCTCTGGTAATGGCCTCGCTGAGGTGAGCGGCTCTCTTTTTGCAGGCGTCCTCAAGCTCATCCCACTCTGTGCTGAGGTGGCTGCACCTGCAAAACAGCAGAAAGCCAGAACACACCTGGTCACAACTGAGAGCCCAGGATCCTACATTTAGTCAAAGTCTTAGCTTCTCTCATGGATTTAGTCATTTTAATGTCATTAGCTAAATGCATTCCTTCAGATCAGTGTGCTGCTCTTTGTGTTGAAAAGAAGCCCATCTTTACACAGATACTGAGCTTCAAACACAGGTGTGATCACCAAGCCATCTGGAGAGGGTCATCCATGAAACTTGAGTTGCATGCTCATTGTTCTGATATTATAAAAATTAATTGTTATTTGTTGGTGGATTAAGTTAAAATTTTTCCACAGTCACTTTTGTTGTTGTTTAACTTTGTTTGATCAGCTTTTGGCTCTCCATAATTATGAATTATTCTTAACACACCATCCTGAGATTATGGCATCCATTTTCCTTCTCTAAGTAAATGCTTCTTTTCTTAATGTTTTCTAATTTGAAGGCTTTTTATGAGCAAGTTCAGCGTTGGGTAGATTCACTACAGTGCACGAATTCACAAAAATCATACTTCTATTTGTAGGAGTGTTATTTTTGAATTAAAGACTGATTAAACTTTAAAATTTTATCCTGAAAGAAAAAAAAAAAAAAAAAACAGCACCTCTGCAGCACCTCCTCTCCTTCTAATTTGCTGGATTTGGCCAGGCAGCGCCCTTTCTCCAGGACATGGTTCAGGTGTTTTCTGTGGGCTTTCACTTCGGCCTGCAGCTCCTGGGCAAACACACACATACGCACAGTCACGCATGAGCAAAGAGACAGTTTGGATCCTTAAATGTTGAGTAAAACTCAGGGAAAAAAGACCTTTAAATGTCCCAAATCACCCTTCAGTTCATTTCTATTTCCACTGTGCTCTGAGCTTCTTTAATTAAAAAACGGGTAGAAAGAGGAGTTTTTATGGCTAAAGAACTGCAGCCCAGCTTGTACCTTGTGTTTCTGCATGAGGCTGGTGGCTCCAGCCAGAGACTTGTCATATCCTGTAGATCCAGAGGCAGGAAGATGCTCAGAGATCCAGTTGAGCTCTAGATCCACATCATGATAAAATCCAAAGAGCACCACAGATGCTTCCAGCTGTGCACGACGCTGGTCCAGAGGTTTCTGCAGGGATTTGAACCTGCAGCACCAAATTTCATTTCGGTTATCGATTTTTAACAACACACAGAACAAAACACCCAAGAGAAGATGCACAATGCCACAAATAACCCAGATGAGACACTGTCATGGTTTTAGGATCCTGTTATACTTTTAATTTTTTGCTGAGCTTCAGTCTGTCTTTCACATTTTGTCATTGTGTTAATTTCCTCATCCTTGTTGTCATCCTTTTTTTTTCATTTTTGTAGTTATTTTGTCTTTTGTTGTTTTACTTCATACTTTTGCCTTTTTTCCCATCTTAAAGATTGCTATCATCACCCCAATTAGTTTCCACTGTGTCATATAGTTCCATGTGTATTTATAGTCATCCTTCATGGAACACAAAAAATACTTTTAATTGTTAACGTTAATGGTTTTCTTAGTTGGCATACCCCTGATCTGGATCAGGCTCCACAAGCTCCTCTTCTTCTTTCTTCCTCTGCTTTTCTTTAACATGCATTTGGTATTCTGTGTATTAAAGCTGCTCTAAATGCAAGTACCTACTTGGTTCGTCATACTTTAACAGCCTGACAGCCATTTAAATCTATAGAAAGAGTTTTCATTAGGCCTACAGCTGAAAACAAGCTGCTTCACTTTTTAAAATTTGAATTTTTAAATTTACTGTATACACAGTTAACAGCCCTTCTTTAAAGCGTGTGCAGAGGTACTTACAAAGTGAGATAGGCGTCTGTCTCCTGGAGGATCCTCTGAGAGTCGAAGTGGTTGGAGGCGAGGTGTTTGGCCCTGCTCACAATAGAGTTGATCTTCTCTGCCAATTCCTTGGCCTCCTGCTCCAGCTGCTGATGCTCCTGCATGTACACACACACAAAGTACTTACTGACTGCTAACTGTGAAACTGAGTCATTCAAATCAATGTAGGCCCCACCTGTCCTCACCTTTAGTAGCTGTCGACTGGAGCGCAGGTCGTGACCTTTGGCAGCATTGTTCAGCATCCACTGGATGGCCTCAATCTTTAGCTTGGCATCCTGAGGAGGGAAAATAGGAGATTTTTCTCAGACTGGAGCTCTATTCCAAGTGGCTACAGGATGAACTGCAGTTTTTAACACCTACTTGCTAACTGCACTTTCAGGCCCTCGTGTTAATGGAGGCCGAACGATCGCCAAATAGAAGGGTTTACCTGCAGCAGCTCCATCAGCTGTTCCTGCTGTCCCGCCTGTCTCAGCCTGTTCCCCCTGTCGGCCATCTTGTCACTCAGTTTCTTCCACTGCCTGCTGAGCCGAGAAGACTTCCTGCTGATGCTCTGACTGTTGTAGTGCTCTTCAGCAATCATTTCCTGTCCCAGCTTAACACACATATATATGTATTAAAGGTAACATCTCAGTAAAGTCCATGTCAGCTTTTCATATTTGTAACTGTGCAGGTGTTTCCAGAGGAAATGACTGTGAAACACCTGTAGAAGTCATTATGCTGGGTGAAAAATGAGCGGTGGTGTACCTGAACAAGCCTGTCCAACCAGACTTGGTTGGCCTGCATCTCCTTCTCAGCCGCCTCATGTTTCTTCAGCTTCCAGAGGATGTTGGTGGGGTCTCGGTAGGACTCGTCTTCTGCCACCTTAAACTTCTCCTCCATCCACAGCAGCAGCTCATCTGCATCTCTTTGAAACTCCTGCCACACAAAACACCAGATAAATTACTGATTCACCCTCTGAATACATAATTATTATTGAAGAACTTTCTGATCGATGCAGGTATTTGACAGATCAAACAACATACTACACCCTTTTTAAAAAAAGTTACTCTGTTATTAGTATGATGTAATAGTACCTGGTATTTCTTGGAGTCCAGCAGCAGGTTCCTCCTCTGCCTGCAGCTCTCTTTCAGCTTCCTGTTGGCCTTTTGGATGCTCTTGCTCCGTTCTTTGATGCTGCGAGACAAACATAGAGATTTTTAAAAAGCTGTGGCACAGTTTATTGTAAGATTATTGACTTATCCATATTAACTATTAGAGGGACTATTTAGTTCCCCAATAAGGTGCACAATCCCTTGCCATCTGTCTGAGAAGGTTATTGCTATTCAGTTTGCTATTGTTATTAAGCTATTTAACAGCAGCAGCAGAGGTGCTACTGTAAATGCATGGTGTTGTAATTTATTTGACCACAAGATGGCGCCGATTCATGTTGTATGGAAAGGAAACGTACTCGTTACTCTGTAAACTGTGTACAACCTGTATCAAAGCTTTCCTGTTAGCTTGAAATAGCAAGCAGAGAAGCTTTGCTTATGTCAATTTTGCAGTGGTGTGTTTTCTGTGGTCTATGGCTTTGTTCTATTTGTGGAACCACTCACACAACAGATTGATCATAGTCTGTTCACAGAAGTACTTTGTGCCTGCATACTGGCCTTTTCTACTCATTTCTTTATGACAGAAACAATTTGGTCATCTCAGGGATGCAGCCCCACCCACCTGCTGTTTAGACCTTATGTTTGCTGCATCCAAGGGACGGGGAAGGGAGCTACAACAGCTTGTATCAGTGAATGCACAAAGGCGCTGCACCATGGCTCAGTGCAAGGTAAACAGGCTTCAGATTAGGTAAAGAAGGATTATTTTTATAAAAGCAAATTATGCAAAGCTACTCCAGCAGAGTTCAAGAATTAAAATATGGAGTTGGAAATTATGGTATTTATTTATTATGTGTTTTCTTACCTTTTTGAAGCAAAGTGCTGCTGATTGATTAGCTCCTGGCTCCGCTCAGTGAATTTAACCACTCTTTGATCCAAAGCCTTAAGAAGACTTTCGAGCTCCTCTTGTCGCCCCAGCAGACTGTGTACACTGTCTACAGAGTCCTGCGTCAATTAATAGAAACATTATTATTTTGACATCTTCATGGTAGAACATCCCTGTACTGTGTTCCCAGACCTCACAGATTACTATAAATATACACAGTTCAAAAACTTAAAGGAACAGAGCAGCAAGTCAGTTAAACTTCTGGGATCTTGATCTGGTAGGTTAAGTAGCAGAGGGGGTTGTTAATCAGTTTGAGCTGCTTTGGTGTTCATGAAATTAATAAGAGGGGCAGCAATGAGACAACCCCCAAAAAAGGAATAGTTTTACAGGTGGAGGTCACTCACATCTTCCCTTCCCAGCTTTTCAGAAATTTTTTTTTTCACTAGTCTTGCATTTGGCTAGGGTCAGTGTAACTGCTGGTGGCATGAGGTGATATCTGGACCCTACAGAGGTTGCACAGGTAGTCCAACTCCTCCAGGATGGCACATCAATACGTGCCATTGCCAGAAGGTTTGCTGTGTCTCCCAACACAGTCTCAAGAGCATGGAGTAGATTCCAAGAGACAAGCAGGAGAGCTGACAGGCACCCTAAGCACGTGTGACACATGTGAAAGAGTCTGGAGAAGCCGTGGAGAGCATTATGCTGCCTGTAACATCGTTCAGCATGGCCAGTTTGGTGGTGGGTCGCTGATGGTCTGGAGAGCATGTCCATGGAGGGACACACAACAACGGCACCCTGACTGCCATTAGGTATCAGGATGAAATACTTGGACTCATTGTCAGACTCTACATTGGTGCAGTGGGTCCTGGGCTCCTCCTGGTGCACAACAATGTCTGGCCTCATGTGGCGAGAGTCTGTAGGCAGTTACTGGAGGATGAAGGAAATTATACCATTGACTGACCTCCACTCTCGCCTGACCTAAACCCAATAAAACACCTCTGGGACTTTATTTTTTTATCCATTTGATGTCACCAGGTTGCACCTCAGACTGTTCAGGAGCTCAGTGATGCCCTGGTCCAGATTCAGAAGGCGATCCCCCAGGACACCGTCCGTCGTCTCATTAGGAGCATGGCCCGACATTGTCAGGCATGCATACAAACACATCACGAGTACTTTTTTTAGTTGCTGCATTGAAATTTCAGCAAAATGGGCTAACCTGCTGCATCATTTTTTTCAGTTTGATTTCTGGGGTGTATTTGAATTCTGCCCTCTGTAGGTTGATAGTTTTCATTTCCATCAGAGAGTGTGGCATCCTTTCATTCCAAATGCATTACCCAGTCCATATCAGTATAGATATCCAGCATGATTTATTTTCCCATCGAGACCTGATGGGTTTTCAAAGTGTTCCTTTTGTTTTTTGAGCACTTTATATGTAAGATTCCAATTTAATGGCTAAATTTCAGTGAGATAGACCATGTAAAAAGGTGACTAAGGAGCACCCTTACCCCAATGTCTTTGACTCTCAATCGGGCTTCATGTCCAGACAGTGCAGCCTCAATCCGGTCTCCCTCTTGGTTCAGCCTCTGGAGCTCCACAGTCTGCTCCAAATGCTGCTTTTTACTAGCCCACAGCTTCTCCAGCTTAGTCCAGTCAGCACTGAGACTGTCCAGGGTTTGCTGGATGTCAACACCACCCATTTTCCCACTGGACGATCCCTGCTGCAGTGATTTCCCCAAGCTCTCCATCTCATTCAGCCTGACAGAAACATACACAGTGAGGGAGACACAGTCCACTTAAATGATGATGTAGATTCATCTAAAACCTTCTCAGCTTTTTGGTCAGAAGGGGTTCATTATGGCTCGCAGTGCTGGCAGCCATTATGGAAGGTAATGGCTGTTAATACTGAAATTTAAAAAACTATGTGCACACAGTTACTGATTCTGCATTCTTTGAGATACATTTTTAAAAAACCAAAATAAATCATTAACAAGTGCTAAAACACTGCATTTAAATTTACTGATGCTGTAAATTAAGTTTTCTAAGCAAATATAATTAAAAGAATGTAATCAAATGATCGTTTCTGCTGTTTACCTGCCCCTCTGTGCCTCCATTTCTAGTCGCAGCTCCTGGTGTTGTTCCAGCAACGCCACAGCCGAGGCCACGTCACTTGCTGTCTCCTCCTGCAGGAGCCGTTCCTGGACTGAACCTGCCCATCGCTCCAGCTCCTTAGCCTGCTGCTGGAAGCTTTGCAGCCTGCGGGCCTCCTCCAGGAGATGCTGTCTGTCTGATGCTTGAAGTTTCACCTAAACAAGAAAAAAAAACACAAGTATAGTTTTGATACCAATTAATACAAAATTCTGACACAAAATATTTTTGACCACAAAATATAGTTTATATGTTTGACAATAAACTTGTAGTGGCAGTAACAGCCTCTGGGTCTGGCTCTTGTTCATTTCAAACAAAATGAACATGACCCAAACACATCTGAATATCACATAATAAATTCATTAAATACAATTATCTATTATATTCAACTTGTACTGATTATACAGGTCAGGGCAGCAATTTAAGGAGAGTCGCCCTGACCTCCCTCTCCATGGCCACATCTTCCAGCTCTAGATGGACATATACCAGTTGGACATGCTCAAACCACCTCAGCTGGTTCCTTTCAATGTGGAGGAACACCTCCATTATAACTGAGCCCTCTCTAAACTCTAATGGTAGCCACAGACAGCCTTCAGAGTAAGCTCATTTCTGCTCAGTCTGAAACAAAGAAGTGAAACATCACCTGCTTCAACAGAGCCTCCAAAGCTCGAACCTCCTCCATAATGGCTGCACTCTCTGCTGGACTGCAGTCCTGCTTCCTGTAACACAGGAAGTGAACAAACTGAATTGAGTGGAAGTTTACTCCACTGTAAAGAGTCTTTAGAAAAAAGAAATTTTCACTTGAGCTATTTTTAACCAAAACTATGAAGCTATTGGGACGGATGCTGCTCTGTATTATTCATACATCTTTGCCACATTCTTCAGGTAAGCGATCTTTCCCTCCAGCATCTGGATGTCTCTAAGGGCCTGAGCCTGGTTCTTCTCCTCAGCACGCAGAGTGAAGGCACTGCAGCCCATGTCCACTTCATCGAGCCGGGACAGCTCAGCCTGCAGCTGAGCTTTAGCCTCCTCACAGCTCTGCAGGAAGGACTGCACGTCCGCCGTACTCAGCAGCTTATGTCCTTTTTCATCCTTTAGCTGCTGGATCTGATCCCACCTGCAACACACCAGGAACCAAGAACTTTCACACAATTTTCACACAGTCAGTACTTTGCTGCCATCAGTAGCTTCTGCTACTTCAAAACTGTCTAATATTTGAAAAGGCTGTCCTATACTGAACCTGCCCAGATGCTCTGCTACAATGTTGCAGTGATTTTGTATCATTTTGTCTGCATTTAATAACAGTAACAGTGAGACACCCCCACAGGTATGTGTCACTCTAAGACATCAACAGTATCTCTTTTTTTACAGCATGCAGTTTATGTATCTGGGTTGTTGTACTGATGGTGGGTTTTCTTTGCACCTTTTGGACACTGCCCTCTGTCTGGCCTGAATTTCTTTCTGTTTACTGTGCTGACTCTTCACCAGCTCCTCTGCCATCTTGATGATGTCATCCAGCTGACCCCGCCCACTCGCCAACTCAGTCAGGAAGTTCTAAAACAAATCAAAACATTCAGTTATTTCAAAAATCTGAATTTGTGTGAGTTTATTTTGAATAAGACAAAAAAGCATTTAATGTGCCCAGCAGTCAAATTAAAAATTAAACAAAAATGAATAAATAAATAGAAAAAATATTCTGCTTGGGTGAAATTCAGACAGTAAAGATTAATAATTAAAGATTCATACTACACACACACACAAAAATAAATAAATCAGTGACAATTGAATTGTACTGAGTAATACCCTCTCTCTTATCAGCTACATGTAACTCTGTCTAAAACCATATTTTTCCATTTCTAATTAACCTACAAAAGTGGCCAGAGCAAATGAAAGCCGATGTTTGTGCCATTTTCTGGATTTTCTACTTTGTGAACAATTAAAGTATTTAACATTTTATTGTTTCTCCTTTCACAATTTTCATCTACAAATCTGTTGGTATCAGAATGCATCTAACCAGGTTCTGCACCGCCAAGTTAGTGTGACAATGGCCCCTCATAAACATACTTCCTAATTACTGTGCTCTTATTTACTCATTTATAAGTAGACTTACAATGTTAAATTTCCCACCATCAGCAAAAATAAACAAAAAGTCATACACTTTTTGGAAAAGAATAGGCAACTGTTGACAGTTATGGATGGCTGTAATATAGCCTTGATTTGCTAAGGATGCATTTAAAGATTAAACTAAACTAGAAACTAGAAAAATAATTTTAATAAATGAACTTCAAAAGTTATTGTTTGGGATATTTGTTTCAGCCAAATAAGCCGGTAACCGCTGTTGCTAAGTTAAGCTGAGCACATTTTCACTCCAGCGCTGTACTGAACGCAGTCATTCCCCAAAATGTCCTTTTAGCCATGTTTGGAATACATTTTTTCTAAGGAGGTCTTCACCTCATATTTGGCCTGAACCACGGCTACATTGTCACCGTCCGTGCTGAAGGTGTTGAGGATGTTCTCCTTATCCTCAATCCATGACTCAAACTCGTGGCAGCTGTTGTAAAATCGATGGAGACGCAGTGTCTCCTCCAGGCTTTTTGTCTTTGTCTGCAAACCAATGTACACAAAT
The DNA here is from genome assembly GCF_007364275.1 of Archocentrus centrarchus. Classification (NCBI taxonomy): domain Eukaryota; kingdom Metazoa; phylum Chordata; class Actinopteri; order Cichliformes; family Cichlidae; genus Archocentrus; species Archocentrus centrarchus. The sequence continues at coordinate 6,370,589 of NC_044367.1, forward strand.
CTGATTTTAGAATATACCTGATCTGAATGTGCCCTTCTTTATTGTATGTTAATCTGTCATCTTGACACAGTCTATATTCTCAATGCTGGCTCTTTCTCACCTTCACCAGGTTGTACAAGAACTTGTACTCTTGGTCCAAGCTGGCCTGTGTGCTCTCCACAGTATCTCGCTGGTACTGGGGGTCTGGCAGCCATGCGGTTTTGATCTCACCCGTGCTGCGACGCATAGAGCGCCTGCGTCTAGGCCGACTCAATTTCTTGCTTGAAGTTTCTGGTGTGTCATTGGCTGAGACAGGTGGAGTGGGTGGGGAAACCTGAGTAGGGTATGGAAAAGTACTTTTAAAGACTTAATATTGGTACTTTCAACTTAATATAAAGTTCTGCCCACCACATAATACCACATAATAATTCACCATCATACTGCCCAAGGGTATAGATGGGTTAATGCAAGGCATGCTGGGGAGAGATGTGCAATATTTCCTGATGTTATAGATTATCATATTATTAGACTGATGGCAAATCAAGTTGAAATCAATTGAAGCCAATCAATCTTCTATAAAGAAAACAATTTAAAAGAAATCTGCAAAAATTGTATAAATTGTGAAAAAAAATTCTGTCATTATTTAATTACAACACTAAACTATGTACTTCAAGCCTTGATAAAGATTTTTAAGTGTTTTTTGACATTCTATTTAGTATATCATTTATACAAAAAATAAACATTAGGGGACTTAAGACTAAACCTTGATGAACTCCACAATTAACAGGATCACTGACTGCAGTATGTTTATAGAACACCAATTTAAATGGTATTAAATTTGATTAGTTATTAATCTGATCTAAGAAATGGCTCACTACTGTCATACATTGGCTGGCAGCATGTTCAGGTAGGTTTTGGGAATGAGCTGCTGGTTTCCTCCACCGTCTCTGGCCAGAACTCTGTCTCCATCCAACTCAGTGCTGATAATGGTCACAAGCTCATTGCGATCCCATGGAAACTGACCTGAAATCAGGTTAAATTAGTTTACAGTTAGTTACTTAGTTATACTCAGTTTATACATTTCAAGAAAGAATCTATTATACATTGTTTGTTATGTAATTTCAGATACAGTATGTACTTCCATCTAACAATTCCACTATGCAGTTGGCTGCATTTTATAAATGCAAAAATGACAGCAGTTAAAATGGACTTCATCTGTTTTTCCTTGTTTTCTGTCACAGATTATTGTTCTTCATAAACTAGTGTTAACCTAACCCATGTTACAGGAAATAGCAAATTGGAGGAAAGCCATTTTTCCTTAATGTTTCCCACAGTTTTAATTTTTCTAAATATTTAATAAAAAATTTCTGTCCCACAATTTTCAGTATTGAAAAGTTTCTCTTTGTAGTCAAACATCCCAATAATTTCCAGACTGGGTCACAGCTTTTTAAGGTTACTACCTTGCTATAATGATTGGTTGAACACAGTGTGTCTGTCCACAGACACATCATGTGACTTAGTTTGACCAAGTAAGATTTCATTTAAACTCTGACCCTGAGTATAATCAGATATAAAAAACCACACAGTGTAGTAATGACATATTAACAGCATGGGGTGCAAAATAGAGACTTAGGAACTTATGTATGTATGGCAGTCATTTCTCATCATGCTCTGCAGCCCTCCAGTACCTCTGCTGTATCTGAAGCGAACTTTGGCCTTGCTCTCCTGATTCTGAGTGGGGGTGCTTACAGAGCCCCTCCCACCCCTGGTACTGGATGGTGTGGTCCGTGTTGCTGGCTCCTCATCCTCCTCCCCAGAGGAATCGGTATATTGGATCATCTTACTTTGCTGAGGCTCCACCTACAAAGGATGAGGAAATAAAAGAAAGAAGCTCAGTTGATAAATCCCCTTTGGGGTTGCGTCAGGAAGGACATGAGGCATAAAAAAAACTCTGGCAAATCAAACATGTGTAGCTGTTTCATATATTTTTAACTTCCAATGCAACTTTCTCTGCGTCAGTATTAAAGAGAAAAAAAGCTGACGTATTTAAACTCACAGTCAGCGCCGTTAGCTGTGCTGCACTCTTTGCCTGTTCTGACAGTCTCTTTATCTCTGAGGCATAAGCCGCCATCTCCTTTTCCAAACGAAGGTGTCGCTGCAGAAGCACTGCTGTGCTAGATTCATCCTTCCCATGATCCTCACTTATCAGCAGTGGCTTCCTGTCACCCAGCCAGGAGTTAGCCTCTGCCACATCTGCAAAATACTGGTCAGAGAAATAGAGGTTACTGTCCTAAAGGATGTCTATGGAAATCTAGACCAGCTTCCTAAGACCACATAAGAAACAAGACTGCAGTACATGACGTGACGGTCAAAAATTATACCATAAAAGCATCACACTACATGAAAATCTGACTGCAAACTAATTAGACTAATAGGATGTGAAAAAAATTAATTTGTAGAGAGCAGAAAACAAAACCACAACTGCTGTTTTTCTTTCTTGTCTTCTCTGCTTTTAATTACGTTTTATTCACCTGCTTTACGTTGACGGCAGCCTGCAGTCTGTCACGATGTGCTGTCACCTCCTCAGTCAGGTGGCTCCATTGCTTCTTCAGAGTCCTGATCCACTTCTGAACAGTCTGCTGATTGACCTGACACTGTTTGGAGAGCAGATCTTGACCTCGACCCAAGACACCTTTATATAAAGACTCTTGGGCCTGGATCTCCGCCTCCAGGGCCTATGAGAATATAATAAGATCAAATTATTATTTATTTGAACTAACAGTTACAGTAAAGCAACATTTAAAATGCATTTATTCTCACAGTGTGTTCATGTTTAGCCTAAACATGAGTTAACCAGATTACATGACTTAATCCAGGACTTAGATGTTATTGCTTGTTTGTTTTTTAGATTCATTCCTATTCTTTGTGTTATGGAATTTAGATTTAATTTTAAACTTGACAGATATTCTAGGCCAAAAGAATGTTTTTTTTCATGTCTTTGATATATTGATATATTGTACATCCTATGCATACCACCACCACCCCCTTCACCACCCCCTAGCTATTCCCCTGGCTATCAGCAGACAACTGCTCTTGCTAGTGCTAATAGCTGCACCCACTTGCTAATTGTGGTGATAGCCGATAAAATTCATTGTTGGTATATGTTAAGGAGTTGAGAAATGTTTGTTGTTTTGCATGTGTACAGGGCCGTGGGCACAACTGCTAATTAAAAAGACATATTTGAAATTTCATCCAAACTGGTGGCCTTTCCACATTTAAGAAGACCTGTCATTGTTTTTGTTCCTTCAACAATTATTGGACCAACATTCACTGGTAAACTGGGTGCTGGATCAAAGAGCTTGGTGGGCACGGATTGGTTGCTATGGCCATTGCTGGTCCTGTTCATCCTTGTTCAGAAGCAGCTTTAAATTCTTATCCTGGATGGGGATACCATGACCACTCCATATTCCAGTCAGTTCTGTGACACAGAGTCTCTGCACTGCATCATCTCTGTTTCTCACCACTAAAAAGGTGCAAAAAAGTGATCTTTCCATCATTCTATTGTTGGACAGCTGGCACACTTATGTATATACATGTGCCTGTGTACAAAACAAACGTAGACTCTTTAAGGGCTCAAATTTTTGTATGCACCGATCTCTGGCTCACCTTGTGCTTCTGTTGGGCCAGCTGGATGTGGTTGAGGTCTCGTCCAAGTCCAGCTGTCTGCAACCTCAACCAGCGTTCATAGAGCCAAGCCTCCAACTCCTCACAGTCAAAGAAGAACTCAAACAACCTCAGCTGAGCCTCCAACTGCCTCCTCCTGACAGAGGAGAGGAAAAGAGAAAAGATGAGCAAAGGTGAGAGCAGAAATAACAGAATATGGCAGAAGAGAAAGAGTGGAAGGAGGTACAAAGAAAAGTTAGATGTTTAGGCCTGTTGCTTGATAAATGATCTTTCTCTCCTGCTAAAAAAGAGAAAACTGAAGCAAACCTGCTGCTGCTGAGGGAGACCAGAGATTTGTACTGACTGTCAAGAGCTCTCACTCTGCTCTGAATCTGCTGGCCATCTTTTACTTTTCCCTGAAGGAGAGAGAATGAGAAAGGAGATGGGTCAGTCTGACAGAGAGAGATCCCCCACAAAATCTCTCTTAAAAACTCTCCTAACAGTGCACTAATAGGAATCGAAATAATAGTTATTACCATACCCTCAAAGCTCTGCTACTGATTGTATTTATGGTTTCACCATGAGTTGAGATCTGAGCTTCCAGGAGATCATGTTTCTGAAGAAGAGACTCCACCTCTGCCAACTGCTTCCCCAGTTCAGAGGAACTGGCTTGGCTCTGAAGAGAGGATGAGGGAGGGGACAGCCAGTAACATTAAAATCCCCCCACTTCCTTCAGAGACCCATCTCAGTATCCTTATTATTAACTAACTCACCTGTAGTTCTTTCAGTTCCTGGGACACAAGCTCAATGTCTCGCAGGATGCTCAGAGTTTCAACTACATTTCCCAAAAGCACCCTTTGTTCTTGGAGCTGCTGCAGCAGGTCCTTCCATCGATGGCTGATGCTCTCCTCCCTTAGAATTATTGTATAGAGCACAATGACTGATTAGTTCTGTTTTCTTAATGTCACTTGTCTTAATGTCCTTCAACAAGAAGAAAACTTGAGATGACACAGTCATTATTCTCATCACACCTCCTGACAACCTGCTCCTTGCTGTGATAGTTTCCTCTCTTAATGGAGTTAGCCATGTCTCTGAGGGCCGTGAAGCGTGGCTCTCGGGCCAGAGCATCGGTGGCCAGGGCCTCCAGACGTCGGCCAGCTGCCTGAGCCTCCTCCAGAGTGGACAGACCACGGATGTCCTGCCTCCGGATCAGACGCAGTGTGTCCTCCAGATAGCCCTCCCTCAGAGCTGCCTGAAAAGAAAAAATAAGGTTTCATATGACAATATGCTCACATGACCCCTGCTCAAGTTTAGCTTTTAAAAGGATCATAGAGGTTATTCCAATATATTGAGTTTTTTTTTCTAACAACCAGGCAGAATGTCAAATATAAGATCCAGGGTTTTGAATGCTGCTGCCTGCCTGCATAGATTAAGCTTCAGCCAAGTGAAACAACAGAGACACTGAGTCTTAGTGGTTCATTTCCAGTCAAAATGTGACTATAAATTTAATCCAGTTTTTAAAATTGTTCTAAAACATACAGCATAAGTGAGACGATTGCAGACCAATTAATTTATATTTAGAAATGTGTTAGAGGTTAACTGCACTATTGGCATTTTTGATTATTTAAGGTTTCGTGCTTCTGAGTACCTTCTTACGTTCTAAGTAACAAATCAAACATGATACAATACAGTACGAGTGTTCTGATGTTAAACTGAATGCCATTTTCAATACTGACAGAAAATATACTGTTCATAAATATTAAAAGAATCACCTTTAATAAGAGTATAGCATCAAGTCCGTTAAACGTCTGGGATATTGATCTGGTCAGTAAGTACCAGAGGGGGTTGTTAATCAGTTTCATCTGCTTTGGTGTTAATGAAATTAATACCAGGTGCACTAGAGGGCCAACAGTGAGACAACCCCCCAGAACAGGAATGGTTTTACAGGCAGAGGTGGCCTGCATTTGGCTAGGGTCAGTGTCACTACTGGTAGCATAAGGTGATACCTGGACCCTACAGAGGTTGCACAGGTAGTCCAACTCCTCCAGGATGGCACTTCTAAATGTGCCATTGCCAGAAAGTTCACTGTGTCTCCCAGCACAGTCTCAAGAGCGTAGAGGAGATTCCAGGAGACTCCAGATTCCAGCAGTTACTCTAGGAGAGCTGGACAGGCCTGCAGAAGGTCCTTAACCCATCAGCAGGACCGGTATCTGCTCCTTTGATTAAGGAGGAGGAGGATGAGCAGAGCTACAAAATGACCTCCAGCAGGTCACTGCTGTGAGTGTCTCTGACCAAACAATCAGAAATGGACTTCATGAGGGTGGCCTGAAGGCCAGAAGTTCTCTAGTGGGCCCTGTGCTCACTGCCTGTGAAGCCCAATTGGCTTTTGGCTTAGAACACTAGCATTGGCAGATCTACCACTCGCACCCTGTGCTTTTCACAGATGAGAGCAGGTTCACCCTGAGCACATGTGACAGACATGAAAGAGTCTAGAGAAGCCGTGGAGAACGTTATGCTGCCTGTACTGAGATCTGATCTGATCTTTCAGTCTTTTTTGTTTTTTATGTTTTGTGTATATGCGTGTGTGCGTGTGTGTGTGTGTGTGTGTGTGTGTGTGTGTGTGTGTGTGTGTGTGTGTGTGTGTGTGTGTGTGTGTGTGTGTGTGTGTGTGACATTTTTCTCGATGTGGGGTTGTAGTGAACAGGACCTTGCAAACATGTGCAGTGGTGGAAGCAGTCACATCGATTTAGGCTAAGATCACCAAAACATCATTCTGAAATTTACTCCTACACACACTGCAGTAATCTGTAATTATAAACTGGTATTTATACAGTAATGTACTCAGAAATGTGCAAAAAAATTTCCATATTATCATCTACAATATGATCAGAACTAGGAGACTCATAATCAAAATATGCATACACTCTATATAAACACATCATTTATATAGCAGATTTCTGCACAGTCAAAAGAACTAAGGAAATAAATGAGTAGAGTTCTCACCTTCCTGGCAAACTTCTGTGCAAGCTGCTCCAAGCTTTCCAGGCGTAGCAATTCCTCCTGTAGGACTCGTTCTCGTTCATGTTCAGCCCTCTCCAGCAAAACCCAACTTTTCTCTATGTCATTCAGGGTTTTACCTTTACAAACACAGCAAAGAAAAATGTGTTTAAACATCAGTGATCCTCCTCGGATACTGCTGACCCGTGCAGGGTTTTTCATTTTTATCTGTTTATCTTTGATGAAGTGTCACATTAACCCACATATGACCCACAACAGTGTGAAGACATTTACAAAAACAAGTACGCAGCACCTCTTATATTATAATTGACTGTAAGTGTTCTGTACCCTCTGGAGGATTGTAAGCCCTCTGGTTGTTGGCTGCCAGTTGGGTCTTCAGACTGAATAAATGGGCCTCAATTGCACCACGCTCCTGAAAAACGAAAAAAGATTTAACCTTGAGGAGGTGAGTTAAGGAGGCAGCCAGATAAAAATTGGTATGTTGAGGGTTATCTGACCTGGTATTTGGGAGGTTTCTCCACAGTTCTGTAGGTCTTAAAAGCTGTCATCAGCGTCTGCATCTCCCTCAAAGAGTTTGGGAATCTTCTGTCATTCAGCTGCACCACCTTCAGTCATTAAGTCAAACAGTAATCACCAAATTTAATTCATTAACTGGTGTTTTTCTTATATTCCTATGCTGTTATATTTTGTTTATCTAAGTAGGAGGGATCATATTACAAACCCACCAAATTCAAACTTGAGATTTTGGATAATATATATATATAAAATTGGTTTGACCTGTTACCTTGGTTTTGATCCAGTGAAGCAGATCTGAGACCATTCTCTCATACTGGAGCTTCATATCATCCAGTTCCATCAGTATCCCAACAATCTGTGGAGAAAAGATCTCTGCTGGATCATTTGGCTTGATATGTTCTAATGGCATCTTGACTGGCCAGTCAAAGACATAAAGAGTATAACAAACCAAACAATTAGCAAGCAAAGGTGCTCATTTAAATGCAACCTTAAATTGCAACCTTAAATTTTTAATGATTCCTTTGTTAGCAGGTTATCCCCATTGTTGCTGGAAGACTGCAAATTTCCCAGCAGTGGGATAAATAAAGGATCAGGTACAGGCTGTGGCTGGTAGGCTTAAACTCCAACCATTACAACACAATATTACAAGGAATGAATGAATTCCACTTATGAAAAAAAAAAAGCTTTGTTCTTCTGTCATATGAACCTTTCCTGTAAGTTGTGCCTTTTTAAGGTTAAAATATCACTTCCAACCATTTTTATTAAACTGGCAATCATACAATGAGACACAAAGTTCCACAAGAGTGACTATACATCCATCCATCAATCACCTATTACAGAGATCATAAAGATGCTCTGGGGAAAAGTTATTATAAACATATTATCCAATCTTTTAAGCTGCCCTTTTTGCTATTACTAAAAAGATGATAAAGTAAACTTCTGGCAGCAGAGCTGGCAAACTGATTTTCTTACTGAGATGCAAAACTAACAAACATGAGGAACAACTTCTTCACCTTCCAGCATAAAAAACTAATGTGGTTATTATTTAAGGATGGGAGGCTAGACAGCAGCAACGGTGCCCAGTAACAACACCCCCATTCCTGCAGCCACAGGTCTCAAAACAAACACACAAACTACAAACCTTAAAAAATGCCAAAAGAGACAACAAATAGCATCTGACAATGCTCAGTGACAAAAACAATTCAATTTCTCTGTTATCCAGTTAAATCCTTGGTTGTTATCATCTACAGCAGAAGCCAGTCAGGCTGTGCATGGAGCAGATAAAGGCTTGTAGCTTCAGTGTGTTTAAGACGTTTGGTTCTCTGAATGAGAGCTAATGCCTCCAGCAGCATCTCAGTGTGTGCGGCCTGATCTGATTAGCTTAACGTCCGCAGTCCCTCCCACAGTGAATTAGACAGGATAGAAAAGTCTACAGCCTGCTCCACTGTGGCACTGTTTGTGTTAATGAATTGTTATTTATTGAAGGTAAAAAAAAAAAAAAAGTGGAAGATTCTGGGATGGCTACAGAAATATTCAAAATAAGCCGTAAAGAAATACAAAACTAGTGGGTGTAGGTGTGCTTCTGCCCTTCGCCTTTATTTGATATTCTGACCGCATCTATGTTATTCTAAGTTGTGGATCACTGAGGCAAACTGAAATGTACATTTTGCATTCAAACACAAAATGTGTAAGCACATAAAATACAGATCTATGTAATCACATCTGATGAGTTATTTTCCAACAGGGAGACCCCAGTAACTCTTATTTACAAGCATTTACAATCATCCCCTTTTCTCATATCCTGCTCAGAAATTCCAGATTTCAGTTTGTTCTTGCAACAGAAAAGAATGCATGAAAATTGGAATAAGAATGGATTGCTATTTTCTTTTTTCACATACTCCAGTCTATATGTTTGCATATTTGAAACACTGACTTGTCAACAGAGTGATGCTATGATAGAGTTTACATTTTCCTTTGGCCACCTCATACCTCTTTATGTACCATCAGCTGTGTTATAAACTGCTGCGTGTTATATGTGAGTGGTGCTGCTGCTTCTGTGTCATGTGTTGTAGTTCTGAACCTAATCCAGCAGTAATCTACACTGACATGCGGGGAGACCAGGAGGAGAAACATGCTGCATGGGTTACAATACCAAGCTCAGCCTACAGGGGGCAGAGCAGTCCATGCTATGAACAGTGACTCAACTTATGTGAAACGGGACATTATTGTGAAAAAAAAAAAAAAGCACATCTGCTTTGAGATCAGGGACGAATTAATTATACAATAAGTGGTTAACAAACCATTTAGATCAGATTTTCAGTACAATTATATCAGTTGTATTGTAACCTGCCTGCTAATCACTGCTGAGTTACAATAACTGATTATAAAGAGTTTGATAAGATGGACTAATGACAGACTAACAGACTGAGGTACAGATGCCTTATCTTCCCCACTGCTTCCTGTTGACGTCTCTCTCTTTTTACTGCACTTGTTATGGATTTAATTGGCAAACACAGATAATTCTGCCTTATATCTGTATGTATATAATGTATGTATGTATTTTTACATCATTTATATGCACTCATTAAAACTCAAATTTAAAATCATTTAGGCTTCAATTAATTATTAATTGCTGATAATGTGATTTAAAAAGTCCAAGGTGATACCAAAATCAAAGTACAACAGGATTTTTTTGTTTCTTGTGTTGTGTACATGTTGCTGTGTTGTTATTTGTGTTGACTGAGACCTTGGCAAGTCTCTTCTGGATGGTCTGCCCCTGCTTCATCTTGGAGAAGTAGTGGTAGTACAGAGACACGTAGGTCATGATGGACTTTTCATCAGGATGAGCCACTATCATGTCATCCACCTCCAGCAGCTGCATGATACTGAACTCCCGCTCGGCCAGAGCGAATGCATGCTCCAGGTTACGCCGGGGGTCATTGCCATGGAGACGATGGTAATCAAAAAGGTCAGGTCTGGGATGGGGAGGGACAGGGACAGAAACAGAAACATGGAAAAATGCACATTTGTTCACTCTGTGAGAATCGATTTGAGTTTTTGACTTTTAAGTGAGGCTGTTTTAAGAAAGTGAAACCATTTTGTCAGAGTCCTCACAAAGACAGCAGAAACATGTGTGTGCTCAGGTATGCTACCGGTGGGCATGGATGAGAGCATTGAAGGCAAGTCCATCCCTCCAGCTGGAGGAAAAGTCCCTTATGTCAACACTGTTGTAGCCTGATGTTTTCCTCTGACACCAGATCAGCAGAGCCTCCTTCGCTGAACGATGAGCTACACTGTCTCCGTGTCCCTGAGAGTAACGAGGAGGGAAAAGGAGGAGATAGAAGGAGAATGAAGCAAAAGTGGAAAAATATGAAAAATGTTAAAAGACAAGAAGAAGGAAAGAAGGAAAACATTGTGGAATAAGGGAAAGGAGACCAATGAAGATGAAGGAAAGGAAAGGAAAGGAAAGGAAAGGAAAGGAAAGGAAAGGAAAGGAAAGGAAAGGAAAGGAAAGGAAACACCAAATTTGTTAAATTCATTAATAAATCATTTAGAATAAAGCATATTACTGATTCTGTTGCAGTTTTGTTTCACTACCTCCTCCAGGCTGATTTGTCCAATCTGAAACCTGAGGATGATGATCCACAGCAGACCCAGGATCAGTGTACGGTCTCCATCCACCACATTTTCTGGACCAATTAGATCAACCCGAATCTGATGGTAGAGCGTACAGCAGTGTGAACCTTTTGTTCATGAGACTGTTGTGAAGTTCAAACATCTAACAATCTAAAAATGACTCAGTATTTAATACAGGCTGTATATAAAGATGGATGACATCACAGAAGTGAACCTTTAATATCTCAAACACCCCATCTCACCCTATTAGTGGAGGGGACATGAGCCAAACTAAAAGTTCTTAATTAATTTGAATTCTGTTTTATTTACTTGTTCTTATCTGTTTTATGATACTAATATTGTTTTTTATTTAGGATGTGGTGCCACCTATTTTCTTCTGCTTATCTAATTCAGGGTTGTGGGACTGGAGTCTATCCCAGCTGTCATAGAGCAAGAGGCAGGGTGCACCTGGACAGGTTGCCAGTCTATCACAGGGCCAACACAGACAACCATTTACACTTACGGTAAAAGCACAGCTGCAGCCAACTGAGACCCCATGCAGGTCTCTGGACTGTGAGAGGAAGCCAGAGTACCAGAGAGAAGCCACATAGACACTGGGAGATCATGCAAACTCCACACAGAAAGGGCCCAGCCTGGATTCAAACCCAGGACCTTCTCAGTGTGAGGCAGCTGTGCTAACCACTGCACCACCCCTTTTGTTGACACAGGCAGTGGTATGCAAAAGTTTGGGTACCTCTGATAATTTCATGATTTTTCTTTATAAATCATTGGTTGTTTAGATAGCAGATGAACTCAGTGCTATTTGAGAAGTGAAATGAAGTTTATAGAAAGTGTGCAATAATTATTTAAACAAAATTAGGCAGGTGCAAAAGTTGGGGCACCCTTGTCAATTTATTGATTTGAATACCTTTAGCACTAATTATTGGAACACAAAATTTGTTTTGTAAGCTCATTGACCCTTGACCTACAGATACACAGGTGAATCCAATTATAAGAAAGGGTTAAGGTGGCCAATTTAAAGTGTTTCTCCTCTTTGCATTTTCTCTGACAACACGGGAGCCTCAAAACAGCTCTCAAATGAGCTGAAAACAAAGATTGTTCAACATCATGTTTTAGGGGAAGGATCCAAAAAGCTCTCTCAGAGATTTCAGCTGTCAGTTTCCACTGTGAGGAACATAGTGAGGAAATGGAAGACTACAGGCACAGTTCTAGTTAAGGCCCGAAGTGACAGGCCAAGAAAAATCTCAGATAGGCAGAGGCGGAGGATGGTGAGAACAGTCATAGTCAACCCACAGAGCAGCTCCAAAGACCTACAACATCATCTTGCTGCAGATGGTGTCACTGTGCATCGTTCAACTATTCAGCACACTTTGCACAAGGAGAGGCTGTATGGGAGAGTAATGCAGAAGAAGCCTTTTCTGCACACACACCACAAACAGAGTCGCTTGAGGTATGCTAAAGCACATTTGGACAAGCCAGCTTCATTTTGGAATGAGGTGCTGTGGACTGATGAATCTAAAATTGAGTTATTTGGACATAACAAGGGGCGGTATGCATGGCGGAAAAAGAACACAGCATTCCAAGACAAACACTTGGTACCCACAGTAAAATGTGGTGGTGTTTCCATCATGCTGTGGGGCTGTGTGGCCAGTGCAGGTCCTGGGAATCTTGTTAAAGTTGAGGGTCGCATGGATTCCAGTCAATATCAGCAGATTCTTGAGAACAATGTTCAAGAATCAGTGACAGAGTTGGAGTTGCGCCGGGGCTGGATACTTCAACAAGACAACGACCCTAAACACTGCTCAACATCTACTGAGGCATTCATGCAGAGGAACAAGTACAACGTTCTGGAACGGCCGTCTCAGTCCGCAGACCTGAATATTATTGAAAATCTGTGGTGTGATTTAAAGTGGGCTTTCCATGAAACCATCAAATCTGACTGAACTGGAGATGTTTTGGAAAGATGAATGGTCCAAAATACCTTCAACCAGAATCCAGACTCTCATTGGAAGCTATAGGAAGCATTTAGAGGCTTTTATTTCTGCAAAAGAAGAATCGACTAAATATTGATGTCATTTTTCTGTTGGGGTGCCCAAACATATGCACCTCCCTAATTTTGTTTAAATAATTATTGCACACTTTCTGCAAATCCTATAAACTTCATTTCACTTCTCAAATATCACTGTGTTTGTCTGCTATGTGCAGAGGTGGCAAAAGTACTGACATTCTGTACTTAAGTAGAAGTACATGTACTTGTGTTAAAAAATACTTTGGTAAAAGTCGAAGTACTGGTTCAACTTCTTTACTTAAGTAAAAGTAAAAAAGTACAGGCTCTGAAATTTACTCAAAGTAAGAAAGTAAAAGTAGCTCTTTGGAGGACGTTTCTACCTGCTATTTTTGTGTAAAGCTAACTGAACCTTATTATATATTATTGTAATAATATAAAATAATACATGAGAACACAAACGTTATTCCAATCTAAATTTTAATTCTAATGAATGCACTCAGCTTGAATCTGTTACATAGGACACAAACTGTTAAAGGGAATTTAAACACAGCTCTGTTCTCTGTGTCCTCCATAGTAGAGGGTGACTGTGTCTCCACCTAAACACAAACATGAGGATACTCAGGGGTTACAGTGGGATTCAGAAGCTGGAGGAACCCTAAGATCAGCTGTAGTGGCTCTGCATGGGGAGAAGAATCACAGCTTTCTATTGTAGCTGCAGTAAATGATGTTGGTGTGCAGGCTGTGATCAGCTGACCTGCTGCTGCTGCTGCTCTGAGGTTTACTGCTCTGTGTGGATGAAGTGAACTCACAAAGATGTAACCCAGTATTTCACAGCTATCTGAGCTGATCTCCATCCCCTACACTGACAGCATACAGGCTGTAGAAATGTTGGACTCAGTGAATGAATCTCAGCATCAGCAGCTTTGATTCAAACTCATCTCTGCTGCACTGATGTAACCTGTAACTCTGACCATCAACACAAAGTGCACCAACACAGAGCTTTACTGTAAATACAGTACAACAAGATAACCTGTTTATTACGTACTAAACTGCAGTATTTTCATCCAATCTTTGAATAACACAAAGTCAGCATACTTCAGTTTATTTTCCAGTCCTTACCTTTAATTCTAACCTCTCTTCTTCCTCTCCTGTCCTCTTTCTCCATCTCTGAGTGAACTTCTCTCTCTTTGCTCTCCCTGAAATGCAGCAGCTCTTCTTTTAGCTAGCAGACACACTGTGTGACAAACTGCACACACTTTGTGTGTTTGCTGATATTTGTTGAGCATTTAAAAACGTTGCATTTACCTGCCACACGTTACTCCCTTCATGCTCGCTCCTCTTCAGTAGCGCTAGCTAAGCTGTTTATGTGCCGCGAGCACAACTTACGGATTCGGTCCGGCCCGCTGTGACCCCTGATTATAGCGCTATAAATGAGACATTAATTATATGGGTTTGTGTATTTAATCCCTTTGTACCCGATAAGCCCCGGTGATGGAGGATACGCCAGTACGATTGTCTCTTATTATTCCTCCGTTTAGGCTCAGATCGCTTGATGACTGACGGCGCACTGACCGGAAACGCAAACTTCTCCCTGACGTGTTAAAAAGTAACGAGTCTGTTTTGAAAATGTAAGAAGTAGAAAGTACCGATACTTGTGTAAAAATGTAGGGAGTAAAAGTAAAAAGTACTCAGAAAAATAAATACTCAAGTAAAGTACAGATACCTAAAAAATCTACTTAAGTACAGTAACGAAGTATTTGTACTTCGTTACTTCCCACCTCTGGCTATGTGATATATTTAACTGAAATTGCTGATCCAAATAACCAATGATTTATAAAGGAAAATCAAGGAAATTATCAGGGGTGCCCAAACTTTTGCATACCACTGTATACAACCACAGTCACTTGTACATTGAGGTTTGTATATGTGAGCACAATTTGGTAAATTTGGTTGAATACTTCATGAACAGGTGGGTTACTTTGGTTTTGAGGAAGTTGATGGCAATGCTGTTGTTCTCCAGACAGTAGACTCTCAGCTTGCGGCGGTTCGGTGACGGCAGCTTCGCGCTGGCGATGAGCTCCAGCAGGCGGATCAGAACCACTCCGGTCTTAAGTTCAGTGTAAACGTCGGTCAGCTCCACATTCTCCTGCAGGAGAACAGCACAGTTTAGTCATTGAAGTTCCCTGTTTACTGGACCACACACTTGATTAATAAGCACATTTTGCACCTTGTTCAAGCTTGATGTTTACATATTAGAAATATTAATTAGTAACTACAGTCTAGGTCTTTGGATGCCATTCTTTTATCCAGTTACTGAACAACGGTGCCCACAGTTGGTTTATTAATTACTTTACAATCCCTCCACTCCACTTTACCCTTTAAATCTTCAGATTGGAGAGTCAAATGTGGTCAAAAGTTCTATGCTCCAGTCTTAAGAAAAGCAGAGAAATCCTACTTTTTTTTCCCCCTCAGAGTGGCTGATCCAATGCATTTGTGCTGCATAGCCTTTGTTCCTGTTTGGTCTCATATCATTATATCATCACTCTGCTGCTGTAGCAGGTTGAGGCTTATTTTTAAATATTTTGCACAGGAATGCAGTGACTAATTTGTTTCATTATGGATAGATCTTATTATCTTGGTAAAATATGTCGACTGTTTACTTTGTAATATTTCAATAATATCCATCCATCTATTCTTTTCCAGGGGTTGGAGCCTATTCAAGCTGACACAGGGCGAGAGGCAGGGTACAGGTTGCCAGCCTGTTGCAGGGCCGACACAGAGACCATTCACCATTCACACTCTCATTCACACCTTTGGGCAATTTAGAGTGACCACTTAACCTAACCCCAGTAACTGCATGTCTTTGGACTGTGGAGGAAACCCATGCAGACACGGGGAGAACATGCAAACTCCACACAGCGAGAGGTCTGGGCCAAGGTGGAATCAAACCCAGGCCTTCTAGATGTCATTCTAGCTGTGAGGCAGTAGTGCTAACCACCACGTCACTGTGCTGCCCAATATAAAAAATATTTGTATAAAAGATTTTTGACACATACCGTACATAAGATGTCCAAACTGCACAATTATTAACATTTTTTTAATCAAAATAGTTTTACACAAATGTGTCTTTACAGAAAACGACTTGTTCCAGTTATTTTTGGTCCTACTATTATACTTTAACTATTTAAGCTGATATATTTCGCTTAAAAAGCTCAGTCGTGAAATTTTCTCACTACTAAGTTTGGTGGAGGGGGGATTATGGTGTGGGGGTGTTTTTCAGGAGTTGGGCTCGGCCCCTTAGTTCCAGTGAAAGGAACTCTTAATGTTTCAGCATACCAAGACATTTTGGACAATTTCATGCTTCCAACTTTGTGGGAACAATTTGGGGATCCCCTTCTTGTTCCAACATGACTGCACACCAGTCCACAAAGCAGGACCATAAAGACATGGATGAGTGAGTTTGGTGTGGAAGAACTTGACTGGCCTGCACAGAGTCCTGACCTCAACCTGATAGAACACCTTTGGGATGAATTGGAGCTGAGACTGTGAGCCAGGCCTTCTCATCCAACATCAGTGTCTGACCTCACAAATGTGCTTCTGGAAGAATGGTCAAAAATTCCCATAAACAGCTGAAGCTGTTATAGCTGCAAAGGGTGGGCCGACATCATATTAAACCCAATGGATTAAGAATGGGATGTCACTTAAGTTCATATGTGTGTGAATGGAGATGAGCAAATACCTTTGGTAATATAGTGTATTTGCAGACTGAAACAGCTATAAGTTATTATTGTTAGATTATGCTTGGTTAAGATGTTAGCAGGTAATGCTACATGCTACAAAAATGTGTGCATGCTCTTTCTGCGTAACCCCTGAACCTAGATTACTCAAATATTTCAGGCTCTCATTTTTTCATAAAATGTGTTACGGGAAAAACATTAAAAATCAGTCTCACTACAGAAAATGCTCCAGATTTTACACAACTAACAAGGCAGGAGAGGGCAAAGTCAGGTGAATCATAGTCATCAAAAACACTGTCACTCTGGAAAGACTGATGTATCTAAATATATGGCAGGATGTATTCCTCTAGTTCTAGTTAGCAGCAATATGCTCAGTGCCAAGAAGAAATTTTATAAAATAAAAACACAAAAATATTTTACTCTGCATTTTCTAAGCTATCTGTACACCCTCACGTACTTTGGTGTAATAGCTTATAGTGAAATCTTAGATATTAGTGATGCTTCAGAATAAATAAATAAATTGATTGACCTAATATTGAGTCAAAATTTCCTTAGCAGAACCCCACACACAATTCAGTTGTATTCTATTTATAAAGCACCAAATCACAACAACAGTCACCTCAAGGCACATTATGCTATAAGTTAAAGACCCTACAATAATACAGAGAAAAGCCCAACAATCACCCTATGAACAAGCGCATGGCAACAGAGGGAAGGAAAAACTCCCTTTTAGCAGGAAGAACCCTCCGGCAGAACCAGGCTCAGGGAGGGGCATCCATCTGCTGTGACCAGCTGGGAGATCGTTCCTTGACTCCCAACATCAACTAAGGCTTTGTCTTCACAGGATGGATGACCTTCTTCAGTGATAAAATTATGTACAGAGAGCAGAGTGAACCAGGAGCTCCTGTGACCCAGTAAAGTCTCAATACATCAGCATTCTTCTCTCTCATTGCTGCCAACCTGCAGAAACCCTTGGAGAATTCTGAGAATGAAGATCAGCAGCAGGGCTCAGTGTTCAGCCAAGTAGCTGGCATCCAAGAAAATCAAAAAGGAATGTCAGGAATATGGATACGGGGGGGGGGGGGGGGGGGGGGGGGGGGGCAACATGAACTCATACGAGAGCTATTGAGGCCAGCTGGGTTCTGTTAACAGCATGGGGAGGTTAAGTTTAGCAGGTGTGGAGGATGAAGACATGTTCTTTATCATGACTACTGATTAATGTGTGCTTGCATGTGTGATACCAGCTCACAGACTAATATTATAGTCTGTGGTCTCTGTGGTAACTTAGTGAGTGAAAATTTGGCTACTCGCCATGTTTTCTGGAGCTTTTGACTCAATGCCACAGCCTTCTTTAGTGAAAATTGAAAGGAACATTTAAGTAAGTTGTTCCCATCTCACCCCATTCTTGGAGAAGACGCTGTTCATCCACTTGGTGAACGTTTTCTTCTGAACTGCCATCCGCTGCTCCTGCAGCTGTCGAACTCGCCCAGCCCCGTCCTCCTCTGTCTCCATCCTGATTGGCTAAAAAAAAGAAAAAAAAAAGTTTCAAAAATGCTTCAAAATGCTGAATGAATGAAGAAAAGTCACAAACACGTTTTGATACAGTTTGTGAATGGTGACTTTTTGGACTACAGCAACATGTCAGACAGCATAATATCAGACACAGGAAATGCTGAGGGGTTTCAAATTTCAGTCTGCATGTTAAAGGCAAAAACATGCAAACTAAAAGACTTAAGTTGTGATTGTTCCGAGTCTCTTAGTTCTTTTTATGTGTCTTTGCTTTCTTACATATTGTGAATCTTGCTTATTAGAGCCTCTATTGCACAGCGCCTATGCTTGACTTAAAGAAGTCACTTTTTTTTAAGCAATAGTTAAAATAAGTTTAGGAAGCCTAACCATCAAATAACAGAGGCAGTTATGAAACAGTTGTATGCCTTAATTTAAAAAGATGCTTAGAGCAAGAAGAGAGACAGAATAGAGGCAATATGCCAGACTGAAATAAAGCAGAATGATCTTTTAACTATTTAAGCCTCCCTCATAACAAGCTAACATTTGCCTTTGCTCGGACTAACCAGCTGATTGGGCAGATTAAACTGAGCTGTCGGTTTACTTTCCCTGAGTCAACAGTTAAACTGGACACATTTTATTTTCTTTCATGCTGACAGGAGCACTTACATCTAAATGCGACATAGCTGTAAAAATTCCTGAACTTTCATAAGCTAACTCACTCACTCATTACTTTGTGTCATTAAAGGGAGAGAGAGTGTGTGTGTGTGTGTGTGCGTGCATGCATGCGTGCGTGTGCGTGCATGTGTGTGTGTTTGTGTGCATTTTTTTATAGCTGTCAAATTTTAGTTGATCATTGATTTTATGGAGTCACACCAACACATTCAGGCAAAGACGGGTAGAAAAAGAAATTAAATAACTTTGTTGTCTCATCATTCTTCATTTATCCTCTTGTTTAAAAGATAAACAATTTAAAAAGACCTTTCTAATAAAGCTGCAAAAAAGAAGGGGGGGGGGGGGGGGGGCAACATAATCATCATCCTGCCAAGTTATAATACAAAATTCACAGGCTGTGCGTCATGTTTAAAGTTAAATCTTAATTTTATAATATAAATCTAGCAGCCAGATGAATGCCCCAGAGTTAAAACTGTGTGAAATGTACTTCATCAGAGGTTTGAGGTAACCTTAAATAAAAATACTACAGCAAACAACCTCAAACTTGTCCTATCTGACAGCACCACTGACCAGAGCTGACCTGGCTTTCACCCAACCCTGTTTCCAGTCTTTGTGCTAAGCTAAGCTAGTCTGATGATCAGTACAAAATATACGGCACTGTCAAAACGTCCTTCTCCTTTAACTCTCCTTTGCAATGTAGATATACATTTTAAAATGACAAACATAAATCTGCCCCATGCAGCTTAAATATCTCCACATAAACAGGAAACACTTATGTACAGTCAGATGCTCCAAAATATCCTGGTGTTAATAAAACCAAACCAGAAGAGCAGGAAGAGAAGCCGTGTACTGCACACAGACAGAGGAAACAAGTTCTTACCTCTCAGTCCTGTCCAGCCCAGTGGTCTCTATTTATTTTCACTCTCAGACTCTGAGAAAGAAAGAAAGAAGAAATGACCCCTTCTGATCCAATGGAGAGTGACAGTCTGTTGATCAGATTTTTATTGTCTGCACCCGATGTTACCATAAAAGAGGTGTGTGAATTCATGTGATGTGTGTGTACCTGTATTGTCCATGTTGTGAGGACATTAATGTGTTAACACAGTTAATCTGGGATTCAGAGTAAATCATTAGATTTGAGGGTGAAGTCTCAGTTTGAGGTTCAGTAAAAGATTATTGTTGCAGTTGTGGTAAGTCTGCAAGAATTGAATGAAGTAGTATAATGTCTTTTGAAGAGATACGTGTGTGTGTGTGTGTGTGTGTGTGTGTGTGTGTGTGTGTGTGTGTGTGTGTGTGTGTGTGTGTGTGTGTGTGTGTGTGTGTGTGTGTGTGTGTGTGTGTGTTGAACTTTGAAGCCATTGGATTTACAGCTTGAGCAGGTCCACTCACCTGACAGCAAAAGAAACCTCCAAGAGTCAAAGTTCAGACTGACAGTAACACACACACACACACACACACACACACACACACACACACACACACACACACACACAGGAAAAACATCCGTGCATTTAAACACACAGCAGTAAGTGAATTATGAGTGGATTGTTCAGGATCTGACAGTAAATCATTTTCTGTGTTTTTCTACACATCCAGCAGGTCAGCTGTTACACACAGATATCAGTTTTATAGTGTGTCCTTGTTTGTGATGAAACAGCTCTTTAATCTGAACATCAATCATCACTATAAGCATTAAAGAAGCAAAGCAACATAAGAGTAACACAGTCTTGATCACAGTAGTAGTCGTTGTCCTTTAGAAATGGGTGTTTTTATTTTATACTCCCAGTATAAATATAAATAAATTCTCATCCATGTATAAATGGATTCTAGCAGAGTTGCTCATTACTCATTGCTCACCTTAAAGTCCTGTTCTGACCACTTGCCCTTGACCTCAGCCCTGCGCAGAGAGCTAACGTCAGCAGGTGTTTCAAAATGACACAAATGTCGCATGAATGATCATCATTCCTTTGCTATTCATGGGGTTGTGCTGCACCCCAAATTTGTTACCCAGAATGAAACTATCATTGTGGAGCTCCTCTGTGCTGTCCTGACACGTTCGAGAGAGACCATCCAGCAGAAACCTGAGAATTTCAGTGCATGTCAGAATGCCATTGGGTGCCAGTAGAGCTCACAGTTCTTTGCCTACTACTATTCTTCAAAAATAAAAATCAAGTTTAAGTTTGACGCACTGGAAGAGAGTCCACATAACTGCAAGGGAACTTAATGGGACTTCAAGGAGTGATCGGAAAATAATTTTCCTTTATAAAGTAGACACTGCCACCATATACTGATGCAGAAAAGCTACACGCTGTTTGTGTAAATGACGCACCAGAATGCAAGTGTCTGATGGTCAAAATGTCCTGGAGGCCAACCCCCATAAGAATTCATCTGTGTAGATCGAGTTTAACAGAATACACACTGAGTCATAAAATGAAATATTATTCACAGAATGGTCTCATACAAAAAAGCAACAAAACCTGGACGGGCAAAGAAAAGAGAGGAAACGGTTCAAGATCCAGTAAAAGCAAACTGAAGAATGTGTGTTTCCTGTTTGAATTATAATTAATGACACACAATCATCCCTCATCCTGCCAACACAGCCTGACTGCAGCTCTGCAGGGAAACAGGACATTATGTAATAATCACCATTTTTCCCGAAAGACGCACCGGAGACAGTTTGCACTTCTTTCTGAGGGATGTTTACAACAGCAAGACTGAGTAATTGAACCAAAGGGTGTGTCCTGAAACAGAGTCACCTCTCCATCTAAGTTTCAAACACAGTTCCATAGCGGCACTCAGTTCTTCTGGAGCTAGAACTTTCCCAGGAGAACAGCAGTGCCTGTGGTGTCTGGTGTACTGCTCATAATGAAGTGTGCGGGAATTCCTAAGTCCCTGCAGGAGAATCAGCAGTACTGAGAATAGTGGGTGTGTCAGTGGGAGGTGCTCAGGTAACAAAAGGGCCACACATCAAGTGCAGTAGGCTGATTCAACACAGTCTTCCAAACTATACATATGCAGTAAAAGTCCTATCGATAAGGTATATTTTGAGGTTTTGTCACTCCTGAGTGCTTTTTAGGAAAGCTAAACAAAGTTCTCTCTTACAGACTCGATGAGCTACTGTGGCTGATTAACTGATAACTTAGGGCTGGATAAAACTGCTATTTTTTTTTTTTTTTGTCTTTGAAATATCAGTCACATGCTGGTTATTATCCAATAGTATTTTTTATTGTTTTGGAACACTTTCTTTGTTCTCCTGGTGTTTTATTGTGCTATTGATTTTAACCCTGGTCTTTCTGTCTTCTTCAGGGCTTCCTGGTGGCAGTCAGTGTGCACAAATGGGGTAGTAGGATTGATGGTGTTACCTGGGTTTGCAGTGGAACTGTGTGCAGTGGTATTGGAGTGTGATCACTAAGTTAGGGTGAGTGGTCATTTTAATAGTGCTTCACACTGTGCTGCAACCTCTGTCTATTCTCTTGTTTCCTAACTCAGTGTTTAGGAGGAGCAGTGGACGGTTACTGCTGAGAAGCATGTTTTCACCCAAACCGCAATCTTTCCATAATTTCACCCAAGTAGCTGCTTCTGCATTTTTGCTTAATTTTGGACAAATGAGAACAAAGTAGAGATGTTTGGAGGAAAAAACAAACACAGCATATCTGTACAAAGTACAAACCCACTGAAATGCTGTGGTGGGACATTAGGAGAGATGTGTATAAATGAATGCCCACAGACCTCAATGAACTGAAGCAATGTTGTAAAGAAGAGTGGGAAGAGTGAGAGACTCATGAAGTTATACAGGGTTCTGCAGGGAGCTCTCCAAAAATTGATGCTGTCCAAGTGAGGACAGAAATTAAAACCTGCAAAACAGATGATTTTTTTTTTTTTTCCAGTTTTACAGCTGTACTGTTGGCTCAAAATGCAGGAGCGCTGAGATGAGAGAAATATTGCATTCTGGGAGTAAAATTTGAATCCAAACATAAATAAATGGTAAATGGACTAGTTCTTATATAGCGCTTTTCTACTCAATCAGAGCACTCAAAGCGCTTATACAACCTGTTTTGCATTCACCCATGCACTCCCATTCATACAAGCACTTCCATCATTAATTAAGCTAAGTGCTTTTTTTTTTAATTAACTAGCATTCACACACATTCATACTCCGACAGAACGGTCGGAGAGCAACTTAGGGTTAAGTATCTTGCCCAAGGATACATTGGCATGTAGCCTGGAGTAGCCAGGATTCGAACCACTGACCTTCCGATCAGTAGGTGACCTGCTCTACCTACTGAGCTACAGCCAGTAGGTAGAGTAACTGTCTGATAAATGTGAATATGATAAAGTCTTAAAAAAAAATGAAACATTGGCACATTGAGCACATGTACTGAATAAACTTTATTAACTTTAATTTGCAGCTCTACTAACAGGATGAGAGGTGGAACTGCACCAGAACAACACTGGAACAACGTCAATACAAAATACATCCAGATCAAAAAATAAAAACTTTTACATTCAGATAAATGAAAGTTAGAGTGAGCTTTTCACTACATGTACAGCTGGACAGATAAAACCATACAGAAAACATGAGGGAATAACTCCCGCTCCATCCCTGAACCAGCAGACCGCTGCTTCATACAGGTGTGACTTTCTTTCACAGACTGGGACAGAAAAGACTGCAGATGGAGACTGGAGAAATTGGCTGTAGGTGTGAATGTGAGCATGAATGGCCGTCAGTCTCTCTGTGTTAGACCTGTTACAGACTGGTTGACCTACCCAGGGTGTACCCTGCCTCTCACCCCATGAAAGCTGGGATAGACTCCCAGGACATGACATGTACTGACAGTTGCATTTTAAAGGCACTGATGTGAAGCGGACCTCCTGTCGAATCCTCGAGGACAACCCCCGTCCTGTCATTAGAACAGAGGCCTTTAAACGGCATGCTCAAAGTAAAAAGCACTGCGACATTAAAAATAGAAACAGTGGTTTGGTGATGCCAAATAAAAACACATTTTCTGATAAACTAAAAAAAAAAAGTAAAGCTACAGACTTTTATTTTTAGCTTAAGAAGCTTTGAAATGAAAGGCACTGCTGTGGAACTGTTTTCCCTTCATGTCTGCTGTGGGTTTAAAGGTGATTCTTCACTTTAAAATACAATTTGTGAATTTTATATCGTCTTAAAATCATGAGTTACCTTCTCCCAATCATCATATCAGTTATACTCTGTAATACTGGCTGGATGTTTTTCAAATACTGAAGTTACTGTTAGATTTGTTTGGTTAGACGAGTGTTTTATGTTCCAGGGAGGATACGAAGGCGTGTTTTGATCTCCTGGTTTGTTCTGATGTGATGTCATTTGAAATCTGACGTTTTAAAAAATGAAGGAAGAAATAAGGTCAGAAATAAGAGTCAGCCAGTCTTCTGCAAACTCTTTCCTGTTTAAAACTTTCCCCAGATTAAGCTTACAGTGGCGACCTTAAGACCACACGGTGCTGGTCAGAGGTCGTGGCTCTCCTCGTCTCCTTTTGCCTTTACAATGTGAGGAAACAGAAGCAACTGAGCACATACTGATAATTGCATTTCAGGACGCTGTCCATCCCTGTGGGCAAATTAGCAGTGAGCTCCAGACTCTGACCTCTGACCTCAAAGTGAGCCCTGCATGGAAGGGGAATAAATCTACGTTACAGACCGCTCTTTCAGTACAAACTATGTCAGCTTTTAAGATGTTGCGGGAGCCATTTTTATTTTTAGCATTACATCATCATGAAGACATCTTTGATATGTTTATATTTTCAAAGACAAAGCTCTCACAGTGCTGAAGATGTTTTCACCAGAATAAGTCACAGCCATAGAGCAGTTTTTTTCTGTGAAAGAGTAACTCATTGTTAAGGAAAAAGCTGCAACAGCTGGAATATTAGGGAAAAATCCAGAAGGCATATTACAGGCACTTTAAGCAGCAAGTAGATGCATTTAAACTTGCAACATAAGTTTTGCATAAGTGGTGTCCTTTATTAACACATGATTGAAAGAGGCCTTTGTACACGAAAAGCTAAAGAGTTCAAATGTAAGGACTGAAAGCTCAACTACGCGTTGCAGGAATATTAATATACTGCAGGTGATTAAATATGTTGGCTTCCAATTTTTACCCAAGTTCTAACTGTGACCTTCAGACAAACAAAGGAAATGAATGCAAGAAGTCAGTTTTAAAGGTTAAATATGAAGACTTGCCCTCTTTCTAAGCGAACGTGAGTGATGAACCCAGAATTGGGCAACTGTGGCTATATTATATAAGAACGTCAATCAGTTTTCTTCTTTGGTGCCTTTAAATCCATTGAAATGCTCATCATGTAAAATCTTACCAAAATAAAAGTGCTTTTTTTTGACTGCTGCTCGAAACAGTCAAACATTATTAGGCTCTAATGCATTGTCTTGGTGACTGTATCCAACAAAAATTTTACCCTTTGACCTTCTGCAGCATTAGGTGGCTCATATGTTCTCAGACATGTCCACCTGTGATGGTTCTTTACATTGTTACACCTCGTCTCTGCTCAGTCTGTCTCTTCGGCAGCTTGCTTGGCACCCCCTGAGCACTCTAGTCCTCAGTGTGATTGTACATGGCATCTGCAGTAGGGTTTTTGCGGTGTGACGGGGGTACCAGGTGCATGGGCAGCTCAGTGGGCAGCTCGTAGCCCTCCAGTTTGATCTTGATGAGATGCTGAGCGAGGGCGAACTCTTCGTCGTCCAGCATGCCGTCCTGGTCGCAGTCGGCCAGCTTCCAGATCTTCCCCAGCACGGTGTTGGGCAGCCGCGAGTTCATCATCTCTTTCTTGGCATTGACGCCGGTGATCTTGCCGTTGATAGGCATCAGTGTGTAGAAGATCTCATCGTAACGGTGCTTGTCACGGCTGACAATCCAGTCCTCAGCGTCAGCACCAGCACTGATTCCCTCACCGTAGCCCTGACCAAAGGGCCCATCCTGGGAGCCCTCAAAGGCACCACCCGACACCATGGCAGGAGGCTGCTTGGACTCCTCCTCCCGGATCATCGCCATAAGAACAGCGATCTTTGAGGCTAACATCTTATCCACCTTCTCGATCAGCTTTACCTTCAGAGATGGGAACTTACTGAAGTCATAGTGCTGCAGCATATCCTGGAGGAGAAGAAGAAACACAGGTTACCGTCTGCTGGGAGAGTTTAGACAGTGTGTTGGAATATCAATGACATAAATTTTAAAGCTCAATCGCACAGATATGACTACAAATATGCGAGTGAAATAAATGATGAAGCCTTTAAAATCGTGGTATACTTTTCTGTAAGGCACATTTGGTTTTTCACTACTCACCTCAACATTTAAGCAAATGATTTCATGATTATTTTTGCAAATTGGTATTTGCACATGGGTTTAATATTAGTTGCTAAACTTTTGCTTTGCAAAGCAAACCCCCTGAGTCTCTTATTTATTGTGACTGAGGCCGGGACAAACTGGGGATTAGATGTTGTTTACCTTTATTAACAGAGGCACCTACCTGTATAGAGGTCTATGGGAAAAAAAAAAACCTTCTCATGTGATTTATGATCTCATTAAAGACTCTGATTAATGATGGTTAATGGTTAATTTATGGGCTCAGTTGGTAGTTACAGCATGATGCTTTACAGTTCAGTACGCTGTAAGGCAGCATATACTTTAGGACATGGCTAACTGAGGTGAAAGTAACTACCATATGAGTGTGCACAGTCCCTCGGTTTTTCAGTCAGATCGATCATCATATGTATATTATACAAAAGCAAAACAAAATGAGTGAATGAAAGAAAAACTGTCCTGAAAGGTTTTCAGAGCTGATTGACTAGGATATAATCCTACATGACAAGATGAGCTAAAACTTCTCAGTGAGACGCAGATGAGCTAAAAATCAAATGTCCTGCTTTGTGCAGCTGGACATAGCACCGTCTGCTGACCTCTGACCTCTTAACAACACAGCAGATGCCTCAGTGCTTGTGTGTGTGTGTGTGTGTGTGTGTGTGTGTGTGTGTGTGTGTGTGTGTGTGTGTGTGTGTGTGTGTGTGTGTGTGTGTGTGTGTGTGTGTGTGTGTGTGTCTTGAAAATCCATCAGATTTTTTGCCTTTTCAGACAAAAATGCCAAATATTTGATGGTTTCACAATCTCAACTATGAAAGTGCTTCTATCCTTCTTCTTCTACATGATTGTCACTTTCTTGCTTTTTTTTTTTTAATTGGATCAAAAAAAGAAAATTTAAAATAAAAAACAACCCCTATTCTAATTACTGGTACCATAACATGCTGGTTACTGATATCACTGCTTAAAGAGCCATTTGGAAAATAACTACAGGCTTTTTTTCAGGACATGTTTCCATGTCAGCTGAGCACACATCTCACCAGGGTGATGTGTACTCAAACATTTTCTCCTGTCAATAATCCAATAAATACAGAGTGTAGCTGAGGGAAAAACACACACACACACACACGCACACAAACACACACTCTTGTCGTGCAGCATCTCTCTATAGGCCCGGCAGACCAGCTGCAGTTCAGTTCATTTTGTCCCTGCAGTTAAAACCCTCCCTGACGTCAGGAAAACAGTTTTGGGTTCATCTTCTTCAGTTCACACATTGTTTTACGGATGTTGACAAGATGTAACCCTGTACTCACTTGTTTTTCATTTATACCCAAGCTTTTATATAAACAATAATTTTCCTGTATTTGCATAAACAGGAACAACCATTACATTAAACCTAGTGTATCAACCAATAACAACCTGTGTCCAGGAGGGCAGGGGCAGGACATTCCCAGAGTCTGGCACTCTTAAGGATACATAAATGCCAGAATGACAATTCCAATGATGGGAACAGGAAGTATAGCACTGCTATTGCTGTTACTCTGTGTTTTAATATTTGTCAAATTAAAAGCAGAATTCTCTATGAGCAGCTCCTCTTTCATGGAACTACATACAACTGTCACAGTGACACAACCGTAATACTGAAAAACTCTAAAAACTGGTTTCCAGATATGTTCTGCAGTTACAGTTGTTACATTGTTTCTGATTCAGGACTCATTAACAGCCTTTATCTGGTTTCAACATGAGAGATAACGATATCCTCAGGAAGTGTTAGTCACACTAAGTCCAAAATGTGTGTGTGTGTGTGTGTGTGTGTGTGTGTGTGTGTGTGTGTGTGTGTGTGTGTGTGTGTGTGTGTGTGTGTGTGTGTGTGTGTGTGTCAGACTGTTTATGACAGATGGATGTAGCTTCCAAAGCTAATAAGTAAACCCATTATGGAAGCGCTTCATAACTGTACTCTTTCCAGTAGCCAGCAGAGGATGGTGTAAAAAGAAGTCCAATTGCATAGAGGTCTATGGGAAAATGGCTATGCAGCTCAGTTCATGTAGGGGTCACTAAACAGTTTCCTGATAAATTTATAGTCTCACTCACTAGTTTTGAGTCTTATTTAATGTAATATAATGTTCCTTTTTATATTATCATCCCCTTTAGAGTCAAACAGAAGGATACAGCAGAGTATGCTTTACAGTGGGCCTACCTTTTGATTGACAAGGTAATTGCCACTTCATGAGCATGCAGTGTTCCTGGATCCTCATTGAGTTTCTGTCCTCAGTGGACTTGGCTGTTTCTCTCTTTTATATACAGTCTGTGGTTTGTGTGTATGTCGACTTAACTGAGCTCTGACAGCAACAATCAAAAGTGGTTTTAAAGTTTTTAATTTTTTCCTGTGACGCCCCCTGGTATCCTGATGCTGGCATCTACAGCTTGTTTGTATGAGAAAGAAGTTGGTCATTAACCAAAACTAAGGCCTCTCTCATGCAAACGCAGCTCTCAGAAAATGAGCAACTTATGAGATAGAAATATGTAAAATTAGAAGTTTATTTGAAGTCTATTTGCTGCAGCTGTGTTGTGGTGGTCCTTGATGTCATTCAACTGCCTCTTCAGTGAGTCATTCATCCAACAGACAGAATCCCACTCAACCATATCAGATGCCCCTGGTGATGGTAGTTCTTGTTTTCTCCAGGAGACTCATGGGAGGATCAGCTAAATGAAATCATTTACTACGACTATAGGGATCTGGCCAGCTCGGCTTGGCTAGCAGCCACTGAACATTAAATATCAAGCACTCCCATACACCACCTGCTGCTGCATTTCCAACTGCTAACTGCTTTCAAATAGGCAAACTACCATGTGACAGTCTTCTTTTTTTTTTTTCAAATCCAACTCTGTGTTTGCTTGTACCTGCATTTTGGTGACATTGGGGAAGTCTCCGGGGCTGATATGATGTTCTCTCTGTAGGTTGGTGTAGATCTCCGGCAGCCTCTGGATCAGTTCGTCCTTCTTCTTCTCTCGCCCAAACAGGGACGGCATCTCTTTCTTCAGGTAGCTGATGATGTAAGCGTGCACCTACAGTGGAAAATGTAAGCTTTTTAAAATGTCATAGGGGAAAGATGTCTGATTTCCACCAAAAAGCTTTGAAATTTTAACCACAGAGGTGGCAGCCAGCATCATTTACATGTGTACCTAGCAGGGTTATTATAGTTAACGAAAACGAACGAAATAACGAAAACTGAAATTGAAAAAACATTGTCGTTAACTGAAATAAATAAAAACTATAATTAAAAGGAAAAAACGATAACTAATTAAAACTGAATTGTGAGTTTACAAAACTAACTAAAACTAACTGAAATTAACTTGTTTTTTGGGGGGTTTTTTTAAGCCTTGTGGATTGATATGAAATCATTGTTTCCGCTCTCCGAGTTTAAGCTGGGAGCGCCACAGGACAACTGTGTGAGTGCGCATGTGCGTGCGCTCACCGCGCTGGTCCGCAAAGTAATGGCTGCGGTCTGCAGAGAAAGCGGCAGAGTCCCGTATGGAGGCTCTTTGAGTACAAACACCTGCACACGACCACAAGGTAATTAACACACACAATCCAGCTACACAAGCATAAATGCGGACATGAGGTCGGACACTTCCGTAGGTTATATACAAAGACCCTGCAGGTTTAATTAGCGAACATCTAACCAAGCTAGCTCCAAAACAGAAGCAGCTTCAGGTGGTGAGAACATCAGGATGCAGCTGGATTTGAGCTTTGACTCCTTCAAAGAGTTTGTTTTTGTTTAACACCACATGTAGGCGTTATTAATCTGCTGCACTGATGCTGAAGTTTATTGTGGAGTTTATTGTAGAATTTATTGAGTTTGGGAATTCATGTTTTTCTTTGTTTCTCCCTGTTGATGTTCATGTGTGTCCTTAACCCCTTAACTGGCAGCAAAAAAATCACCTGACAAAAACTACATAACGCCTTCTGGTCATTATTGGCTCTGAAAAACCCATTTCATAGCCTATTAACTGGCCGCGTCTGGTCCGCCGGCTGAATGAAGTGCATTTTATATGGCAGGCTAGACCCTCCCATTTTGATTGACACCTCATTCGGCCAATCATGTTAAGAAATGGGTTTGCTAGAGCCAGTGATACTCAGAGGGCGTCACGTAGCTTTGTCAGGTGATTTGGTGCAGCCAGTTAGATGATTGGCCGAATGAGGTGTCAGTAAAAATGGGAGGGTCTAGCCTGCCATATAAAAGGGACTACAAACGGCCCGTCAGCGGGCCCTTGCCAGTTAAGGGGTTAATATTACACAAATTTAGCATGTCTTGTGAACAGTTGGTTGTTGACTATATTTCTTTAAACTGTATCTTTTGTCAAGTTTTCATTACACAATAGTCACTTTTGCGCCTTGAATCTTGCACCTGATCAGGTATGAAAATACTAAAACTAATACTGAAACTAACTAAAACTAAGCATGAAACCAAAAATAAAAACTAATAAAAACGAGCAAAACCACTCTGAAAACTAATTAAAACTAACTGAATTAGAGAAAAAAAAGTAAAAACTAACTAAAACTAAACTATAATGTAAAATCCAAAACTATTATAACCCTGGTACCTAGCTTCTTAAAGAGTAGGTCATGAGAAAAAATAGGTGGAATTCCTTTTTGGATTGTGGCAACTTCGTCAACTATGCACTGTAAAAATGGCAGCTTTCGAATTTAAAGTATTAAAAAAGACTTTTTTTATGTGCTTCATTAAAAAAAAAAAGCTCATTAAATCTTAAAAGATTCGGGACATGTGGGCAAGCTGACACAGCAGAAGTCTGACTAAATGGCAAAGCTGGCCGGACACACACACAGCTGAAGTTATTTATGAAGAATCGTGTCTTGTGGCTGCTCCCCTCCACCTCCTCTGGGTTATACAATCCCAACAGAGAGGAAATTAACCTGATAGTTCCTCAAAAGGAAAAGGCCACAGCCCCCCTGCTGTCAGAGCTCCGTTCAACAATAGCACTGTTTATACAAAGTTTCCTTAATCACAACCCTGAGACAGGAAGTCTGCTATCTAGGCTGCAGGTTAACATGGAGGGCAAGGAGGCTAAAACTCTGTGTTTTACTCAGTTCATCAAAATAATAAAATGCAAAACTTCCATTCTCAACTCTGACTTTGTATCTTACAGATTTAAATTAAAAAAAAGAAATCCATATTGAACTTAAAGTCTGACTTGTTGTAATATTAACCTCACAAAAAATGAGACTTAATACCAAAATGTGCTGAAATATGTAACAGAATCACTTCATCATTTGAGAAAAATAAATGGTAATTAAATTTACTGATTTGAATAAAATTGTTATAAATGTGAAAATTCAAACTTTTAAAAATGATATCTCAAATTTGACTTTGATCATTTGTCTTTAAGTAAAGAAAAGAACAATAATAAAAAATATAATGTCAAATATATAAGGCGCACCGGGTTATAAGGCGCATGATAAAACATATGTAGAGCGAAACAAAAGCGTCAGGTAAGTCGAACTTTATTCAACTCATTCACAATAACTCAGAATATTGTTCAGTTGTAACAAATACAGAAAAATACCCTCACATTTTAAATCATTCATCTTCCACAAATCCATCAAATTCCTCATCTTCAGTGTCTGAGTTGAACAGTTGGGCGATTTCGGCATCAAGCATGCCGGGTTCCCTCTCGTCATTATCCGAGTCAGTCTCGTTGTTACTGTTTTGTTTGCATCAAACAGCAACCATTTAATTGTTAATAAAAGGGCAACTTTTGCTGGCAATCTGTCGCCATCTCCTTCAACGTCTTAACAGACGCTACAATATATTCTTTATTAATGAGGGTAAGAACAAGTCATTTCTTCATTTTATATATAAGCCCTTCATAAATCCTGTGCACCAGTATATTTACCGATATAAGCAAAGAAAAATATAAAAAAAAAACAAAAAAAACACCGGAAACCTGAAAACTACGCTGTCACCATGTTTTGTGTACATACAGCGCTGGTACTGCGTCCCTTCATACGCTATGGCATCGCCCGGACCTCTCTTTGGCACCAAGGGGGACAGCACATACACCCCCGGACCTCCATTCGTCCTTTAGCAACTTCTAGCGATTTTTTGAGACAGCCGACAGTGAGTTTTGTTACACAAAAGTTGGCAACAGTGCCGGCCA
Source organism: Archocentrus centrarchus (assembly GCF_007364275.1). NCBI lineage: Eukaryota > Metazoa > Chordata > Actinopteri > Cichliformes > Cichlidae > Archocentrus > Archocentrus centrarchus. The sequence continues at coordinate 6,402,852 of NC_044367.1, forward strand.
CCGATCGCCAGATTACGCACAAATCTCCGGGCCAGCATAGATGAAAATAGGCCCAATCCATCATAGTTTTCTGCGGTTTACTGTGTACGGTTTCCATTTTTGGAACAATGCTTCTTGTTGAATTTATCTCCGGCAGCTTTGGCTGCTTTCCACACCTGCTGCACTGCACTCACAGCTTGTTCCTGTCTAATATCGTCAGTAGAGTCATTTTGTGAATCAATGATGGACTATTTTAGAGAATTCAATGAGGCCTTTCAACTGATCTGCCAGACCAGAGGAAATATCACTGCAGACCACACAATGGTGCAGTGGTGTGGATTCCTCGGCCATTGGCGGTCAGATGGCAGCGCTCAACTATTTGAAAAGCGTACGCTGGGTGTTATCCCTCCCCCCGTTGTACGCTTTGTACGCTCTGGAAAACTTCAATATTTATTAAACGTCCCTTACCAAAGTCGCACTAAAACATTTAGACAGATTTTTGAGCGCAGTGTACCACATAAAATTGTTTCAAAGTCAGTAAGCACAACAAGAATTCATACATAAGGCGCACCGGATTATAAGGCGCCTTATAGCCTGAAAAATACCAGAAGGGAAGCCATCAGGCCCGGGCTGTTTAAAGCAAACTGGTGGATGATCACTGACTGGTTTTGGAAGAATTTGTGCTTCCGAAATATCTGAGTGGAGTGATTTGCTGATAAGAAACAAGTCAATCCTGGAGAATGTATGAGCTACTGAGAAAAGTATGAATATTCCCATTCATGTGGGTAATGAAGCGTCCAACTATCGCCAAGACAACACTCAGTCATATATTGCTTTAAAATTGCTGCTGATTGCCAAGTTTGAGTGTTGCCTGAGGTGTTTGATTTATCCAAACCCGGGTCCAACACAGTGTTATTAAAGTTACCTCCTATGAAAAGTTCTGTGCTGGGTAGGTTACTAAGCACAGAGATGGAGCTCTGATGCACCGTGTACTCTGACACCTTCTATCAGAACCAGCATTAACTTTTTTGGCAATCTGAGCTACAGTCGCTCATCTGTTGGATCGAACCACACGGACCAGCTTTCAACACCCCCCACCCCCCCGTGCGTCAGTGAGTCTTGGCCACCCATGACCCTCTCGCTGGTTCATCACTGTTCCTTCCTTGGACCACCTGACCACTGCAAACCAGAAACACCCCATAAAAGCTGCAGTTTTGGAGATGCTCTGACCCAGTCGCTTATCCATAACAATTTGGCCCTCATCAAACTTTCTCAAATCCTTGCGCAGCCCATTTTTCCTGCTTCTAACATCAACTTTGAGGACAAAATGTTCACTTGCTTCCTGATATATCCCCCCCCACTAACAAGTGCCATGATGAAGAGATAATCAGTGTCAGTCAGTGGTCATAATGTTTTTCCTGATCGGCGTAAATTAGCCGTTGTGAGGGGAATGTTCTTAATATAGATGCTGATGATTACAAATCTTCCTACTGTGAGTGAATTTAATTTTGTTGTTAAACAGAGTTGCAACTCCTCATTATCTGGAGTTAGAATTGGCTGTGGATACATGGGGAAGTTGAGGTGATTTTAGTGCTGTGCTTTTTGTGTTCGGCAGAAAGGTTCTTTTAATAGGCAAACATCAGCTTGAATTCTATTGAGATGGTCCATGAGTTCGATTGAGAGTGTGACTAATATCTGTAGAGATATGGTAAAGATGGGTACACAAGGTAGGTGGATAATAGCAATTATGAGTGTATATGTCATGATGTGTGGTAGTGTTGCATGAGTGAAACTTAGTGTGATTGCCACAGGGTGGGCAGGGTTAACACAGAGATAAAAAGGACACCTGACATGCAGAAAGAAATGAAAAAACACGACATATAACAAATACAGAGAACAGCATGTGAAGTTTGTACATGGTCAAGGCAGTTTAGCATATAGCAACTAAACTGAGACTACGGTGAGCGTATATATAATAAATATATGACAAGAGGTGTTTCACATGTTAGGCCAGGGGGCCTCTGAACAACTGCCCATTAACATTAAAGTCTGTCAACTGATATTACAGCTTTCTTTCTTTCCTGAGGGAATTGGTTTTTTATGCTGAAGTGTGTCCATGTTTTTCACCAGTTCTTTTTGTTTGTAGTGGGCAGTGGTGGACGTGGTTAAATGAAAGTCTTTTCTGGATTGAGTGAAGGGTGTTCAGGGGATTCTGGGAGACCACTGAACACCTGGTTACCTCACATTGAGCACGCTTGGAGGTCAAGTATGGTTTGTTTCAACTGTATGTTGTGGTTTTCGATCGTCGCTACTTCCTCTGTTAGAAGAGGTGATGAGTGCTGCTTCAATATCACCTGTGGAAGTCTGACTTCCTTATTAGCAACTCTGTACAAAGTTCCCACTAGAAAACAGTCGTCATCTGTTAGTGGAGAGCAGCCAAATCTCTTGTTTGCCTCATAACGGAAATATGCACCATAACAAAGCTGCTTAGCCTCACAGGATTACATAAGTTCAGGACCTTTTGTGGCTAAACACACATCTGTGTTTGGCACGGATCATTCACTCGTGATCGATTCCAGCTCAACTGAGCTGATAAACCTAATCCTCCATGACAAAAAGAAGTGACCTCAAATCAAGAGGCTGTCTCTTCACACTGAATCTCCTGAGATGTCAAGAGGAGAGAGAGAATCGGTATGCTGCTTCAGCGACACAGCTCTCGTAATCTGACCTTATGTGCAAAAAGTCTAATGTGATCAGTGTTACTAATCTGCTTTTGTTTGTCTGCTGACTCAAAAATAGTGGAACTTCATCTTTATTTTACTTCTTGTGTTCTTTTTAACTTTCAAACCTCCTCATAATTTTCTGTACTGTAAAAGCAGTTTTACAAAATAAAAGCCCACTATTTCTTATATGCTTTTACCAGGCTGGACAAATGTTTGTGTTCTAAATTCTGAGCAGGGCACATCCCCTGCTATGATGATCATAAGCAAAAACACAGCTTGGCACTGTAGGTTAAAGTCCAGATCAGGGGTCGGCAACCCGCGGCTCCGGAGCCGCATGCGGCTCTTTCAGGCTTAAGCTGCGGCTCTGTGCAGCTCGCGGAAGTAAATTGTACAGTTGTGTTCAAAATAATAGCAGTCCAACATGACTAACCAGATCAATCAATATTTTTGGTAGAAGTCATATTACTACATGGCAAACAATTTACCAGTAGGTGTAGTAGAGTCATAGAAAACCAACAGACCCAGCATTCAGGGCGTGTTCAAAATAATAGCAATGAGGTCATTCATTCTGTGAAAAAACAGGTGTCAATCAGGTGGCCCTTATTTAAGGATGAAGCCAACACATGTTGTACATGCATTTCTCACTGAAAACCTGAGAAAAATGGGCCGTTCCAGACATTGTTCAAAAGAACAGCCTTCTTTGATTAAAATGTTGATTGGAGAGGGGGAAACATATAAAGAAGTGCAAAAAACAATAGGCTGCTCGGCTAAAATGATCTCCAATGCTCTAAAATGGAAAGCAAAGCCAGAGAGACGTGGACGAAAATGGAAGACTACCATTGAAATGGATCGAAGAATACCCAGGATGGGAAAGACTCGGCCAATGATCAGCTCCAGGGTGATCAGAGACAGGCTGATGTTACCTGTGAGTACTGTGACAATTAGAAGAGGCCTGTGTGTCTTTTTTTTTTTTTTTAAAGCCTGTCATGTCTGGCAATTATTGCAATTGGAATGGTGATCCGAATGCAATGATGTACCAAACATATTTGCTTTTACAAGAACAGCTCTGAAACAGCTGTTTTTTAACTGAAAAGAAGTCGAGCACATCGACTGGCCTGTAGAGTAATGTAGAAACATTTTGTGGACTGATGAAATTAAGATTGTTCTCTTTTGGTCCAAGGGCCCCAGACAGTTTGTCAGATGACCCCTAAACACTGAATTCAAGCCACAGTACACAGTGAAGCATGATGGTGCAAGCATCATGATGTGGGGATGCTTCTCTTACTATGGTGTCGGGCCTATTTATCGCATACCAGGGATCATGGATCAGTTTGCATATATCAAAATCCTTGAAGAGGTCATGTTGCCTTATGCTGAAGAGGAAATGCCCTTGAAATGGGTGTTTCAACAAGACAAAGACCCCAAACACACCAGTAAGCGAGCAGCATCTTGGTTCCAGACCAACAAAATTAAAGTTATGTAGTGGTCAGCCCAGCCCCCGGACCTTAATCCAATAGAGGGGCGACATCAAAAATGCTTTTTCTGACGCAAAACCAAGAAATGCAGAGAAAGTTGTCAAATCATCCTGGGCTGGAAAACCTGTTCACAGGTGCCAGAAGTTGGTCGACTCCATGCAACACAGTTGTGAAGCAGTTCTCAAAAACAGTGGTTATACAACTAAATATTAGTTTAGTGATTCACAGGAATGCTAATTCCTAAAGATTTTTCAGTTCATAAAGTGAATATTTGAGTTTATAAAGAAAAATACAGGCACTGCTATTTTTTTGAACAGCCCAACATTCATTTTTCTTAATTTCCTGTAAAGAAATTGGAAAATGTATGCATTTTTTCTATAAGCTTTGATTTAGAATATAATGTGCAGTGTTCCCAGTGCCTGGAAATAAAAACTATTATAAGGATTCTGAGCTTTATTCATGTTTTTGAATGCACTGCTATTATTTTGAACACAACTGTAAGTATCCAATTGAAGTGCATTTTATTTTTGTCAGTTCGTTTTTTGTGGTAGTTCTAAATTGGAACATTATTGTGATCTTGAAATATTAAAATAAAATCATTTTATTTATTTATTTATTTTCCTTTCTCACTATATGCAAGTTGTGACAGGATTAAAATATACAAAGTAACCAGGTAACTGTCATTTTGTTTTTCTTTTGTTTTTTTTTTAAATAGCACAGTTACATGCGCAATTGAGCTGACAATTTGTTAAATCACAGTTTTTCATTTTTCATATTTTTTATTACATGACAGTTAGAAAAAGAAGTAAGAATATTTCCCTAGAAATAAAATTTTCCACTGATGAATTTAAAACAAACCCACACCAGATTTCTGGCACAGTGGTGTTGAACTGTAAGCCCTGTGTATACATGATGTTCAGTACGTAGGTTTAAGTGTGCGTGACTAAGGTAATACATTTTAATTCCTTTATCTATTTTAATTCTTTAAAAGAATAATAATAAAAAAAAAAAACTCTTCTAAATCAAAAGCTCATGTGGTTGGTGTAAGCCAAATTTCAGGATGAGGGTCTGATTAAGGTTTTATTTCCACATCACCATTAAATTTAGTACCACTTCTGCTTCCTGTTTCTGCTGAATAAAAAACAGCTGTGTTTCGATTCTTCTAAGTAAAAGCCTGAAACAAAAGCTGATGTCATTAGAGACCTTTTTACCCACAAGGACACCATCATGAAACCAAAACTCAGCCAGTTGAAAACACTATCTCAGAGATCTTCAACCAAATATTCCACAATATTCCTGGAATTCCTCCAGCTCTGATATTTAACTCCAACCACCACACGTGACTTCTTGTCTCACCTTGGCCAGCCTCGCTCTCTTGATCAAGTCGTTGAGTTTACGGAGAGCAGCATTCCTCGGAAGACTCTGGATGTCACGGAAGAGGTCCTGAGACTCAGCCTCGAATAGACGCCTGACAAGACCCAGGAATGACTCAATGAATGAATGAATACACATAATATGGAAAAAGAAATCTTAAATATCTAACAAGCAAATGAGTAAACACATGAAGGAATGGATGGATCAATGAAATGATACATACACATACATATTGGAATATAATTGGAACATATTAGTGGTAACATGTTGCCTTGTTTGTGACGTTGGTGAGAACCAGTGGTCTAACCCAGACCACAGACATGAACCCGAAGCTGAGCAAACTTTATTTTTTTATACTGGCAGATGCATGGAAATTATTTAACTATATCCTACATTCTTCATCAGTGCATATTTGTATGGTACATTTACTTTTTCATTTGATTCCACTTTATTTTATCACAGTGCGACAGTACACTGAGGACTAAAAAATATGTTTGTTATGCAAGAATTTGCTCTGTTGGCAAATCATAAGTACCACTTTCACTGCAGGAGTAGGGTTTTGAATTGATCTCACCAATTATTTTGCAACATGCATATAATTAATCCATAACTTTTGTGTCGTGGATGAAGGCACAATTTGATTTCAAGGTAGACTTAGAATTGTTTTAACAAAAGCCTGATGTTTGTGAAGATTAGTGCGCAGTAATGCATTTGTGTTCAGAGTCCTGGGAAATCGGGGAATCAGTGTTCCACAGTGTGCATGTAAAACTGTTGTGTGCAAAGTGTAAAACGTATTTATATACCGTATTTTCCGGAGTATAAGTCGCACTTTTTTTCATAGTTTGGCTGGGGGTGCGACCTATACTCCGGAGCGACGTATATGTGACATTTATAACACATGAACCAAAATACTCCAGCCACTTGACATCTCCGTGAACTGCAGCTTTAAGGCAGTCTTGCGTAACCTGTGGGCGCAGTGGATGGTGGATGGAGAGCACAGCTTAACGGCAACTGGGAGAATGCGCCACCCAACTTTCCTGGAAGTCATTGGATGGATCAAGAAAACATGGGCTTCAGTGACAAACCATCCTGTTGGGATTCAGAAAGGCTGGAATAATTGGAACTGCAGCTGACGACGAGTCTGACTAACGCGACACAGAAGAGGAAGCGGCGCTTCGTCTACGGAGTGTACGGAATTGTTTAGAAGTGACACCGAGGATGAAGAATTCAATGGATTGATGGTTTGGTTAACTTGTTAGTATGTTCTTTATGCTATGGTTATCTGAATAACTTAATGTTACGTTAACATACTGTAGCGATTCTCTTAGTTAGAGAGCGTGTTGATGTTGTGGGATTTCGGACTGTTCGGGAGGTTCGTGAAGGCAGCATGGAGAGAGAGAAAAGACCGAGAGCTTGCCTGTGTGTGTGTTGCTGTTCCGCTGTTGTAGTTGTGGTTGGCGTGGCTGTGGCCTACAGCAGCCGTTTTTCTGTTAATAAAGACGACCTTTGTTGTGAATATCGCCGACTTTGGAAGTGTGTTTACAACGTTACAATACCGAACACGTGTTCGTTGTGCGTCATGTAGCTGAATGTGCTACGTTAGCATAACATAGGCGTAACCGTGTTCGTCCTGTTCTTTAATCCATTATTATTTTAAATTGCCGTTCAAGATGGAATTTCTGCTCTGAGTCTCGGATTCTATCAACCCCCCCCCCCCAAAAAAAGTGCGACTTATAGTCCAGTGCGACCTATATATGTTTTTTTCTTCTTTATTATGCATTTTTTGGCTGGTGCGACCTATACTCCGGAGCGACGTATAGTCCGAAAAATACGGTAATCACTGCCATATTGCCAGTGCCAGATGGGCTGGTCTGAATATATCAGAAACCGCTGACCTAAGCTTTTCTGGCACGTCCATCTCAAGCAGTTACAGACAATGGTCCAAAAAAGAGAAAATATCCAGTGAGTGTTCTCTGAGCCAAAATGCCTTGCTGATGTCAGTGGAGAATGGCCAGAGAGCTTTGAGCTCATAGGAAAGCAACAGTAACTAAAATAACTACTGGTTACAACCAGACGGGCCACAGCAGTGGGTGCCAATCCTGTCAGCTAAGAACAGGAAACTAAGGCTACAATTCGCACAGACTTGTCAAAATTGGACAGTAGAAGACTGGAAAAACCTGGTCTGAAGAGTCTCAGTTTCTGTTGCAACATTTGAATGGTACAACATGACACATGGTGGTGTAATACTGTGTAAGATGTTTTCTTGGAACACTTTGAGGCCCTCTGTATCAACTGTGCATCATTCAAATACCACAGCCTGTCTGAGTATTGTTGCTGACCATGCCCATCCCTTTATGACCACAGCTTACCCATTTTCTGATGGTTGCTTCCTGCAGGATAACGTGCCATGTCAGAAAGCTCAGATATTCTCAAACTGGTTTCTTGAACATGACAATGAGTTAATTGTACTCAAATGGCCTCCACAGTCACCAGATCCTAATCCAATAGAGCACCTTTGGGATGTGGTGGAATGGGAGATTTGCATCACAGACAAATTTGTAGAAACTACAAGAAGCTATGATGACAATATGGACCAAAATCTCTGGGAAATGTTTCCAGCACCTTGCTGAATCTATGCCATGAAGAATTAAGGTTGTTCTGAAGGTAAAAGGCGATTCAATCTAGTATTAGCAATTTGTACCCCGAGTATCTGGCCAGTTTAAGTAACTTGGAGCTACATTTTCTCTTCTCTGACTGACACACAGAAGCACCGTCTGCAGCTGAGACAGTGAACCTAGTAAAGTGAAAACATTTCTTCTACAGTTAACAACTGCTCTGATTCCTGTAAGTGCATTCAATTCCTTTGAGGGTGAAAATCAATAAGCATCTTTAACACCTGTTCAACATGTTTAAATATGTTGATCCATTTCCCACCCATTACTGACATGTTTTACACATATATAGTGCACTTGTCAGGCTAATACAATTTCTAAGAACAAGTTGAAAGTTGTCAGTATGTAGTGGAGCTCCAAGCTTAGTTTAGCACATATCTTTAAATTTGTTCAAAATTTGTCTTCTTGGAGGGGCAGCCAGACTGAAGAAATGCCTTATTTCAGACGGAGAATCAAATGGTGGGCTTGCTTTTGAACTATGACTCACACAAAGTTTCTCTGGAGCACAAGAGATCCTCTTTAATCATTGTTTACGTAATAATGATTAAAATAATTTTTTGATAATGACAATTTTTTTATTTTTTTTTTATTTCATTTATTTAAATTAGGACAATGCACATTAATCAACATGTCTGCAATAAGCATCAATGTAAATATGCCAGAGTTAGCACAAAAGCTAATTTTCATCCGTTGTCCTAAGGATTATTGATAAGATAAGTTACATTATATTTATATCCACAGTTGGCTATTAGCAGTATTAAGACTATGGAAATAAGAGTGCTCCCACCACACCACTGCTACAACCTCAGCACTGCAGAAACCCTGATAATATAGGTTTATTTTCATAAACTCAAAATATAAAGTATAAATTATTCCAGCCATTTGAAGCAGACATATTTCAAACCCTGCTGTACATTTTTGATTTCAATTATTCGAATTAATTTGTTTGTAGTATCTCCTCATGTCCCTTCATTAAGAAAAAGCACATTGGGGACAAAAAGTAAACATTCCCTGTGAATGAACCGATGAAATAACGTGTCTCACCTGTTCTCAGTGTTTTGCAGGGGTTTGGCCCAGAAGGAGCCTAGATAGACTCTCACCACCTCTGGCGTGTTGATCACCTTCCCCAGTGACCACATGAGAGCGCCATACACCCGCATGAGCTGCTGGGTGTCCACCTAATCGGACAGGTGAGGAGGAGGAGTTGGAGGTTACACAGGTGGGCAGGTGAGCAGAGTTTAATTTCATGTTGGAGTCATGCAGTCTGTCCTACCTGGTCTGCCTTGTTGAGGACAACTCGGATCTTGTCATCTTGACCCTTGAGAGCTTTGATGGCCTCTGAAAACTCGTCTGAGATGTCCAGCTTGTGTGCATCAAAGAGGAGAATGATCCGGTCCACTCGCTCCCCAAACCAACGCAGGACCTCAGCAAAGTCATAACCTGGTCAGAGGGAGACAGATAAAAGGATGACACCTGAAATATGGTTTGTGGTTAATACAAGTTTTACATATTTTACATTTTCTTCTAACACCTAAAATATGCACAAAAGTTGTGAACAAGCAGCTAACAAGCTTGATGGAATTAGATGCTGCTGGCTCTGCTTTTCAAGTCAAGTCAAGTCAAGTTTATTTATAAAGCACATTTAAAACAACGACGTTGACCAAAGTGCTGTACAAGATCTGTAACCCCAAGGACTATACTAAATAAAAATAAAAATATATAAATAAATAAATAAAATAATAAAATAAAAATAAATAAATAAAAACATTAAGAACAATAAATAACATAAGAAAATTAAAAATTAAAACGTTTAAAACAAGTACCATAAAATACCATAAAACAATCATCTAAAAGGAGGTAGCACTGCAGCCAAATGCCAAGGAAAAGAAATGTGTTTTTAATAGAGATTTAAATGTGTGTATCGTCTGAGCTGAGAGCTTTTGCTGCTCTGAGATCAGTTACAATCTGCACGTCGTGCGTAACCAGAACTAGCATTAGCAAGTGAACAAGCATGATTTAACATCATAGCAGAGACGTTTTCTCTTAGTTTAGTTAGTTTGTTATCCTAGTGTCTCACTAAACATTAGTTTAGGATGTTTGTTTTCTGGAAAGACTATATTTTAGCTGTTGTTGGTGCACTTCAGATGGTACAGCCATGGGTGTGTCATTTTAGAAATTTAGAAGTGGCGCAGAAGAGGTAAAAACACTTTTATACTGGATATCATATTTATGATATACAGTGTGTCCAAACTTTTGACTGGTACTGTATATCTGTAGGTCAGTGGAGTGAATGGATGGTCGGGAAGATTTCAGTTAGTTTACTATATAAAGTCGGAATGTAGTTTTGCATTCAGGTTTGTTTAGGTTTCCCTATGATGACAAAAGCTTTTCCATGCAGTGCTTTTTAGATTTGTGGGATAAAAAAAAGGCTTAAAAATGTTCTCAGAAGCTCTCAGTAATTCATCGACTTCCTCCTCACCTCACCACTGAGGTTGCTGGGAAACCCATTTATTTGTCCAGGTCTTAAAAGGCACATTTAAAATGCACAGTTTACACTGAACACACACCTTCCAGAGGTCACTGACTGCACACACAGTGCCATCGATCACAGCCAGAGTACATGAACACACGTACAGTACAAACACCTTCAGCAAACACTCAAGGTTAATAGACATTTGGAAACATTTTGAAATACAATAAATTTCTCTGTCTCCACCATCAGACCTGAGTTAAATAAGCAAAGCAAAAATGTACATTTTTTATTTCTGCCTAGTAAAACTAATAAAATAAAAATGATCGTGAGGGTAGATAACAGTCTATCAGCCTGCAGGCCAACTGAATTTGACAGATTAAGCACAACAATGGTGCATCCCACTGTCCACATTCACAACATCACTACAGGGGAGCACACACACCTGAGTGTTTGTTGGCACAACACATGTACAATTGCTGATGATGCTTATTATGAAGTAAATAAGGACTACCATCAGTATTTCTAATCTAATGGGCTTGCAACCTAGATTCCAAGATCTAGAACCCAATTTGAAGGAAATAAGAAAAGAACCCTAAACAGAATGGAGCCAATCCACTGCAATTTAGTTAGTGTTGCAGTTTTGTTAGCATCTGTTCAGACCAGTTTATTTAAAAAAAAATTAAAAGCCCTGATTACAGCACCAAAAACCAGCAGTAAAATCTGTTACACACCAATCTTTCTGATCCACCTGCACAAAAAGATTAAAATGGGAGGTTTGATTGTTATCCAAACCTCCCAGATTCCAATCAAGCATCCACCAGATGTGCTGGAACTAGCCCAATCCATGGAGGCCCCACCCTGCAGCCAGGAGAACCAAAAAGGCCCACTGCCCTATCACTCTACGCATGGCTTCTGTGCAGGTCTCCTGAGCTCTGCAAGTCTGTCACCGCCTCCTGTCATTGTCATTCGCATCCAGCTCCTGGTGGAGGCTGCAGGCAGCAAAGGTGTCTGTCTGTGCTGAATGGGGATCTTGGAGAAGAATTTATTTCTGTTTTAGTTTTTTGGGTTTTTTTTTTTTTTTTTTTTTTTTAAATAGTAATCACTGCAGCTCAGCAAACAAGCTTTTACTGCCTCTGTGGAGAAGGAGCTATATTTTGCAATTTGTCCACCCTGGAATTGTCCGCTCATGAATAAATGATGCTGTCAGCACTGAGTGCAATGTGTTTCACACCCTCCAGCTTCAAGTTCAGGTGTTTGGCTCAGGTTTGTCTCAGATGTGAGCCTAAAGGTAAACACAGCCATCAACTGGGAAATCTTCTGCACCTTTGAGACTCATTAGAGCTGGCAGAGAACACACCTGAGTGACACAGAACACACTCCTGCAGGGTCAGTAGGAGGACATTCCTCTGATAAGAGCTGCAATTGTTCTCTGCTGGTTCTATTACAGGACAACTGATTACTTCACATGTTCCATTTCATTTAAAAAAAGGAAATGCCTTCAGTCTAACAATACAACTTCCCCTGCACTGCTGTAACATACTGAATGTACTTCAGAAATCTGGATAAACTGCATGATAAATATAACACCTGTCAAAATGTAGGTATCAAATGTAGGAGTTTTACATCACTCAACTGTCTTTTTTTTAATCTATTTTTTCTATTATTCTTTATTTCATTTTCAGGTGAAGAATAACATGGTGCCTTGATTTGCAACATAAAATGAGTAACTTTTAAAAGGCTAATTGTACTTAAAATGGCAAAAACAAAAAAAATGCACACGATTACACAAAAAATCTCATTAAATAGAACAAATAACTAATTTAAAAGGTTTTATCTTACTACACCTACTTTTATTATATATCATATTATGAATGGCAATATTTTCCTAACAAAACTTTGCAAATAATAAATTCCTAAAAAACAGCAGACAAAAACAAAATCATAAAACAAGAAGCACTCTGAGAGAGCGCAAACCTCCGCCAAGGCAGCTCACTGTCTAGGCAGTATTTCCCTTTAATGGACAAGGATTGGATTTTGTATATATTCTAAGAAGATTGTAGTGCAGTAAAAGTAACACATTTTGGGGTCAGTTTGAAAGAAAGTCAGATGTGAAATGTAAAAGTGAGGTCAGAGGTCAAATGTGATATGATATTTGGATGCAAACTATAATGTGATATTTTCTCCCGTCTTGTCTTTAACCATCTTCAATCCGAAGTTTGGTTGAATTATGGACAACATTCCAGTGTCAATCCTGTTGATGTCTTGACGTTGTCTATCCATGTTATTCTTTGCCTCTCTCTACATCTTTGACCTGGAACTGTACCTTGAATTATGTCTTTCTCCAAGGATTCTTGTTGTTATCTTAGCACGTGTCAATAATATCTCAATTTCCTTTCTTTAATTGACTCCAGCAAGCAGTGTTGCACCCCAGCCTGTTTTAACACCCATTCATTGGTTTTCTTTGCCTTCCATGGTAATCTGTTGTAACCCCTTCATCTCAAAGGCCATTATTCTTTTCTCATTTTCCCCTTTCAGTATCTAACTTTCACATTCATAGCAAGCTGTTGACCATACTAGTGACCTCATCAGGCAAATTTTTGTTGCCATTGCTATGCCATGATTTTTGCCACAATCTGATCAGTGATGTCCTGACTCCATTTGCCTTGTTGAGCCTATTCTTGATGTCCATTCCACAAGTAGCATCATCTATGATGACTGATCCCAGATATGGAAAAGTGCTTACTTTTTCCAAGATGATGCCTCATTCTGTAATATTGGATTGTTGATTTACAGTTGCCATTACCTTTGTTTTTTCAGTGTTGATCATTAAGTTATATTTGCTGCTCACTCTATCAACTCTGTTTACCAATTCTTGTAGCTCGGATTCAGAGCAAGCAAGAAGTATTATGTCAACAGCATATATGAGAATGGTTAACAACCTTCCTCCAATCTGATACTGGTATATGGGGATTTAGAATCCCCATATACCAGTATCCTTTCCTAAATGTTGCCAATACAAACAAAGGCAGAAGAATTTTAAGCAGAGATTTAAAGACCAAAAGACATTTTATGAAAGTTTGACCTTATTTGAACTTGAAGAAAAGGTCCGCAGTCAAAAATAAAATTATATTTAGAATCCGCATTTATCATTCCCTGTATGCCTATATGTTGTCAATACAAACAAAAGCAGTAAGAAACATAATTTTAAATAGCTCTATATAACATTATTATCACTTTGACCTTCAGATCACCTTAAATGACATGATATTTTAAATCTTTATATGGTACTTTCTATATGTTGACAATGCACACCACACTTGTAAGAATCATAGTTTCTGAGTTATAAGGCTTTTTGTCAATCGTGAAGTTGACCTTGAAGACCTTGATGGACTCAATGATGAGTCATAGTCTGTACTATTTATGGCCATGAGTCATCCTTGACCAACATGTTAGACAATGCTTTGGGATCCCCCAGATCCCCCAATTTGGGATCCCCCAGTTTCTCACTATCAGCTGCTATGAGCTATTCAGTGATCTGGGTCAGTTTCCAGATATGGGGATTCCAGACTTTCTCGGTTTCGGTCAATAACTGTCAAGTAGGTATAGGCAATTACACAGCACAATATAATCACGTGATTAGGCTAAGTCAATCAGGCATGAGAAAGAGGTTGCATATATAATTAGCATATTTTATCATAGCATTAGCAGCCTGAAATCCTCCATACAGCCAAAGGGTACTAAATATCCATCCATCCATTTTCTTCTGCTTATCCTGCTCAGGGTTGGAGCCTATTCCAGCTGACATAGGGTGAGAGGCAGGGTACACCCGGTACAGGTTGCCAGCCTGTCGCAGGGCCAACACAGACAGACACACAACCATTCACACTCACATTCACACCTATGGGCAATTTAGAATCCCCAGTTAACCTAACCCCAAGTGCATGTCTTTGGACTGTGGGAGGAAACCGGAGTGCCCAGAGAAAACCCACACAGACAAGGGGAGAACATGAAAACCAAGCTGAAATCGAACTCTAGCTGTGAGGTAGTAGTGCTGCTAACCACCACGCCACTGTGCTGCCCCTAAATATCCAGGACTATAAATAATAATGTAATGAGTAATGAACATATATGCTAAATTACATGGCTCAACTCTTTGTGGTTTTGAAGTCTATAGAGTGGAAAGGTAAAACCTCATGGACAGACGCAGGGACGAACAGATGGATGGATGGACTGTGTAAAACAACTCACCTGTTTCTCTTCCACTCTTCTTGCCCTAACCAAAAAACAGCAGATTCTTTCACTGACAAACACTCAGTGAGACAGTAAGCTGACATAAACTAAAGCTCTAACTTAAAAATCTAACCAGTAGACTTCAATCCCCTTCATCTCTTTACTTTTGACTCCTGATGATGACAGACCAAAGTGCCTGCTCCTTACATGCACATTCATTTCAGAGTGCAGAAGTGCAAGCATGGGTGTTGCCTGTGTAAGCACGTGTGAAGTCATGTACTGTATGCCAGCGTTACAAGTGTGCATTATATGAAGGGCAGCATAAAACTACAGTGAGGCAATAACAATTATTATTAATGCATTCATGGGAAAACAAGCTAAATATTATCTTCTCAGATCTTAATGTCAAGCTATTAATAATCACTCTGACAGACATCAACTCTCAAGACCATTGTCCAATGGCAGAATATAACATTGCAGTAATTTTGTGTTCTGGGGATTTGCACTCTTAGATAAAACAAGACGTTGGATGATGCCTGAAGGCTTCACGGTTTAGTTACTGTTTACCCCGAATGACTAAAAGTCTACAGCTGGAAGTGACCGATCTGATGATCTCATATTGTGAAGAATCTTAATTGTCTTGAATGATTGTAAGGATCACATAATTAAATACATAAACCCAAGAGCTGCCCAAATGTCCTTACTCCACATTAACAAATCAAAGGGGTGATTGCTTGTGATGCAATTATAATGACACCAATTCAAAGGACTGTGGAGGGCATGGAGGTGTGACTTTTTTTGTAATTAGAATTTAATAGAATTTAATAAACCAGATGAAGTTGAAATGTTTGCAAGTCTTATGCTTATGCTTCTGTTCTGCAGCCTTAAAATTCTGAATTTCCAGTCAGAACTTTCAGAATAAAATCTGAGCAGAAACAGCATGCAGGTATCTTTCGAGTTTAATCTTTATCCTTGAGTGGCTTTGTGTCCAGCCAACCACAACTAATTATCACACAAGTTCAGCTATTTGTGATGTTATACCTCTGACCTAGGGGTAACCTAGACATATCATGAGGTATATCTCTCCACTCCAGCCACTCACAAGAAAAGTCCAGCAGCACAGAACAATTCAAGAAACTAAACAGCAGTTTGCTCTGGGGGTAAAATTTACAGAACGATCTTGGCTAGCAACGGCGATATCAGAAATACAAATTAGCTCACACAATTCATTAATGGATGTCAGTTTAGGATTCTCACACAAACACTCAAGGCTACTAGCAACTGGCTGACTCTTTTTTGGTTGCAGAGGAGGCAAGGAGGGGGATGAGGTGGCTGCCAGCTGAAGGTTAAGAAGCTGCCGTCCATCCAATTATCCAATCCGCACTCGGGAACTTATTCAAAACCACCAATCGGCAGTCTCCGCCTGACAGCCGACACGCACACAGACCCATACACACATCTTGGAGTGAGGAGAGAAAGATGCAGATCACACACAGTCTAGTGGGAGGAGTCAAACATATAAAAAACATAGAACGTGACCATGGATCATAACAGCGAACTCAGGATTCCAGTCATTAATCATGATTCGACCCCATAAAAACTCACGATCTTGGCCAGACCTGCCAACCGCTATCTGCACACAACTCAGAAAGAGACAGCCTGGCTCCAAGTTAAATTTTACACTTGGAGCATGGCTCTGTCACACTATAACAATCACCTCCATGATGACTGAGCAATGTCCATCGACTGATTAAAGGCAGTGTGTGTGGACCCTATAAAGTCGGACCTAGAAAATAAATGTTTCTATTAGAACTCTGAGACTGCAATCAGACTCCACCCTCTGATGACAGGCTGGCAGTAGATCAGTCTGAACAACATATGGGACCAGAGCCCTGTGGGCATACATCAACTCCACCCTGTAGACAATCTGCAGCCAACATCTCTGCCAAACATGCAGCTGTAATGTGTCCATAAAGCATACTCTGTGCTCAGTGAAACAGCAGATCAGACTTTTATTATAAAACGGAAAGGTTGGCAGGCATGAACTACATCCAGTGCGGTTTTTATATCTACACATTCTCTGTGTGGCCCAACAACACCAAACCCTTACATGCATATTTTTTGTCATACCTGCAGTTCATAAAATTTTTCAATGAAACACCCTACTCAGTGGTACTTCTCAAAATGCTTCTCTTAAACAATGCCATGTGGTTGAAAAGAGAAGAAGCCATTGTTTCTCTTTCCAATAACTGGTATTTTTGCATGGTAATGGATGAGATCAGAAAAATTTGCTGCTGCACAAAAACCCAAACAAGAGCCATACCGGATTTACATTTAGCTGCCAGCTCCACAATCAACAGTCCCTCAACTCTACAATTGAATCACTCCCTCAACCACTTGATAATTTACATTTGCACATCCCATTGTGTCAAAACAGTGACCCTTCAATTTTTATTGTATTTTGTCTTGGTGTGGCTATAGACTGCATATAAAATTGCAGCCACTTAGCCATCCATTGGTTAGTGAAGTCCCAATTTAAAGCCTTGAGCTGAGCTTTTAATCCACTGCCATTTTGGTGTTTTCAGCGACGAGGGGTAAATCTGATTGACAAACTGAGGAATACTGGATACTCATACTGGTGAGACATAACATTCTTTATCATTCTTTTTGACTCTAATTTACAAAATGAACATCATCATCATCTGAAGTGACTGAACCCACAGACTAAACTGTTTACCAGGGTCATAAATCAAGGGAGCCTACATTTGTTTTCCTAAAGACTTTTATACAATCTGAAATTAAGAGTCACTCCCTGCTGGACATCAGAAAGAATGTATTTTTAAGGACTTTCTGCATTGCTTATCTTTTCAGATCTTTTTCATATACAGATTATGAGTGTGGCCCAGAAAAAAAAGTGCTCCTATTCACTGTGTCTGGCATGCACCACAGCTCAGGTTGTTACTACACACTTCTTTCAGCTTCTTCCTTTTAGGGGTCGCCACAGCTGATCATCTTCCTCCATTTCACCCTATCCCTAGCATCATCTTCTGTCACACCAACCCTCTGGATGTTCTCCTTCACTACATCCATGAACTTCCTCTGTGCTCTTCCTCTTTTCCTCCTGCCTGGTTGGCAGCTCCATCTCCATCCTTTGTCCAGTATATCCACTGTTTCCAAACTATCTCAACCTTGCCTCGCTAGCTTTGTCTCCAAACCAATCAACCTGAGCACTTGTGTGAATGAGATGAAAGTGCTTTGAGTGCTCAAGTAGAGTAGAAAAGCACTATATAAAAAGCAGTCCATTTACCATTTATCATCATAGTCCAAGGAGACTTCTGCCTGACCTCTTCTGTCTGCCTGTCCATCATCATAGCAAAAAATAAGGGGCTCAGAGCCGATCCCTGATGTAATCCAACCTCCACCTTGAACCCATCTGTCACACCTACCACACACCTCACTACTGTCTTGTTGTCCTCATACATGTCCTGCACCACCCTCATATACTTCTCTGCCACTCCTGACTTCCTCATACAGTACCACAGTTCCTCTCTTGGCACCTTATCATATGCTTTCTCTAGATCCACAAAGATACTTTGCAGCTCCTTCTGACCTTTTCTGTATTTCTCCATCAACTCTCTCAAATAAAACATTATTATCTGTGGAGTTCTTTCTCGGCATGAAGCCATACTGCTGCTCACTGATCTTCACCTCTGTTCTCAGCCAGGCTTCAACACCTCTTTCCCACAGCTTTATGTTATGGCTCATCAACTTTATCCCTCTGCAGTTACTAGCTCTGCACATCACCCTTGTTCTTTAAAATCAGTACCAGTACATCCTGTCACTCTCCAAGATTGTGTTAAACAATCTGGTCAAAAAGTGTTTTTTAGGTGCAGTATAAGAACTTTCTATTTTACACTCAGAGCAACAGTTGCATTATTGATACATCATATCTACAGTGCTCAAAAAAACTAAAGGAACACTTTGAAAACACATCAGATCTCAATGGGAAAAAAAATCATGCTGGATATCTATACTGATATGGACTGGGTAATGTGTTAGGATGCCACATCGTTTGATGGACATGAAAATTATCAGCCTACAGAGGCTGAATTCAGAGACACCCCAAAAACCAAAGTGAATGATGTGGCAGGCTAGTCCATTTTGCCAAAATGTAATTGCAGCAAAATGGTACTCAGTAGTTTGTATGGCTCCCACTTGCTTGTATGCATACTTGACAGTGTCAGGGTAGACAGTCTGACGTGCAACCTGATAGTGGATTTTTTCTATGGGCAAGTGTGGGATCAGTCAACGGTATCAATTCCGTCATCCTCCATTAACTGCCTGAATACTCCTACCTGCAATGAAACTGGGTATTGTCGTGCACCCAGAGGAGCTGACAATATGCCCAAGGATTTCATCCTGATACCTAATGGCAGTCAAGGTGCCGTTGCCGAACCTGTAGAGGTCTGTGTGTCCCTCCACGGATATGCTTCCGCAGACCATCACTGACCTAACACCAAACTGGTCATACTGAACAATTTTACAGGAGGCTTCTCCAGTGACACTGACCCCAGCCCAATGCAAAACTAGTAAAAAAAAAAACAAACAGAAAAGATGAGGAGGGAAAAATGTCAGTGGCCTCCACCTATAAAACCATTCCTGTTTTGGGGGTTGTCTCATTGTTGCCCCTCTAGCACACCTGCTGTTAATTTCACGAACACCAAAGCAGCTGAAACTGATTAACAACCCCCTCTGCTACTTAACCGACCAGATCAATATCCCAGAAGTTTAACTGACTTGATGTTACACTCTGATTAAAAAGTGTTCCTAGAATTTTTTGAGCCGTGTATATGATACATATCTAATATACAGGTGCTTTAGTTTACAAAGCAAATCTTAAATGCAGCTTGAACAAACAAAAAGGCCACTTATCCCCACACAAGACCTGAAGTGTGTAAAAATGTGTTGACTGTGTTGGAAGGCAACTGCAGACTAACGCACACAGAGCAAATATTCAGTACTTTTAAAGTGCTGAAAGTGACTTAATCAGATGAAACATTCCTGAGCAGTAGCAGTGATCTTACAGATTGCCTTCAGCATGTGCAAAGTGAAGTTTTATCTATTAGTGATGCTGTCTCTATGTGCGTCCATGTTGAGTCACTGTTGGCCCCTTGAATGTCTTTGAGAGGAATTTAACCTCAGCTGAGCAGCTCTAAATGTTTCCAGATGGAGGGAAAGCCCCACCACAGCTTCCTCTGGCCCTCATTCACTCCCTTTAATCCGACATCCCTCCATCCACCCAGCTGAGCTATTCCACTGATGGTGTCATTCATCTAGGTTGACTCAATGTAAGGGCAACAGGAATTCTGCAGTACAAAAAGATTCTGCTAGAGAGATTAAAAACTAACAGGCAGTCTGCACGTCGCTGAAATTGGCAGGTTTAGTGATGTTTTGCAATCATCATTACTACATCCACTACATGTTAAGTGGTGATATAACATGATCTTCTCCATATGCTAAAAATTTTAATTATATATAAGCAAAAATTTGTTTGTAGTAAGGATGTCACAACATTTCATTTTAATGAAACATGGAAAATGTTTAAGAGGACTCGTGTAATAAAATGTTTTTTTCATAACGCTGCTGAGGCGTCACTTTTTTTGCCCACTTTCTGCCATTCCTGACCACATACAACTGAGCTGAAGAGTGTAGTTCCCTTAATGTGTGTCTTTAATTTAATTATGTTGAACTTTAAAGGTTCAAATTTGCAGCAATCTAATTAAATACTACCTACCCACAATGTGACATTTTAGTTTTTGTGGCCTCCAGGAAGTCAGTCTTTACCAAAATATTAATTCAGCCTTTCACACCTCCTTAACAGTTGTGATATGTGGATGCACTGCTGTTGACATTGTCTCTCTAAGCACTCCATTCTGGCAAGTGTTCTTCCACAAGAAACCTAAGTGCAGCTGTAATCAGAATCACAAATCTTCCCTGTTCTCTGCTGACTTTCATTTGCCAGATTTGTAACAACTGCTTATCTACAGCAGATGGATCTTCCTCTGGGTTTCCTTCTGGGAGGCACTCAGTTTGGACAACTTCAGCATCAGCATTTCTGACATTGCAGAATACCACACCATACAAACTGTAAAGTAGAAGATTACTTTGAGGACATAAAAGTTAAGAGGACTCCTGTTGGTTCCCTGAGGAACTCCTTTGTGAGCACTAACAAGTCTATTTCCTACAGAATCATAAAGACCTGTGCTAAAAGTAAGATGGCATTAGAAAGCTCAGTATATGGTCTGAGTTATGTGACTGTCTGGTTCCCCAGCCAGCATACCACAGGTATCATATAAAACCTTCAGCAAAGACTCCTGTGGGAATCATCAAAAACAGAGCTTAGTACAGCACAAAGCATCTTCACAGAAACGTGACACCACATAAAATATCAGTAAAACAGAATTATTCATTTAATAAAACATAGCACAAGAGCAGCTTTTTTTAAAATTACATTTTCGTTTTAAATACAGATTTTGAATTAATTGTAAATCATTCCATTTTGTTTTATTTTGCTCACAGAAATTTATATCAATCAGCACCCTCTACAGTATATTTGTATTTGTGAGGCCACTGTTAGAGATATTAGTGCTCACTTCAGACCTTGAAACATTATATACATAATTTGTATTAAAGAACCTCCATGTATTCTATGTAAGGCTGTAATGCCACCAAAATAATCAATATATCAAATCATTTGTAGTTCTTTGTAGATGCTTCTTATGGACAACTATCTATTAAACTTTATACATGTGTACAAAATAACCTCCTCCTTTTTCTTTTGTTATTGTATCTAGCCTTTGCAGCATAACCACAGGAGGGTTCAGGGTCACCTGATTATAACCTTTATCAAAAAGGAACATTTTTCTCTCGATTCTCTATTGGGGTGATATGATACTATGAGGTCTGTAAGCTAAGATGGGGCCTGATTATTTAAAACGTTGTACCTGAGTAGAAGGATTTTAAATTCTAATCTAGATTTAACAGGGAGCCAATGAAGAGAAGCCACTATGGGAGAAATCTGCTCTCTCTTTCTAGTCCCTGTCAGTACTCTAGCTGCAGCATTTTGGATCAGCTGAAGGCATTTCAGGGAGCTTTTAGGACAGCCTGATAATAATGAATTACAATAATCCAGCCTAGAAGTAATAAATGCATGAACTAGTTTTTCAGCCTCACTCTGAGGCATGATGTTTCTAATTTGAGACATATTACGCAACTACAAGAAAGCAGTCCTACACATGGGTTATGAGGTAATCAAGATAAGACACCGTGTTTCTAAGATTTTTGGGGCCGAGTACAAGAGCTTCACTTTAATCTGAATTTAGAAGCAGGAGATTAGAGGTCATTCAGGCCTTCATGTCTTTAAGACATTCCTGCAGTAATAAAATGTTATGGTCAACAGTATCAAAAGCTGAGGTCCAATGGGACAAGCACAGAGATGAGTCCACTGTCAGAGGCGCTAAGAAGATCATTTGTAACCTTCACTAATACTGTTTCTGTACTGTGATGAATTCTGAAACCTGACTGAAACTCTTCAAATAAACCGTTCCTCTGCAGATGATCAGTTAGCTGTTTTACAACTACTCTTTTAAGAATCTTTGACGGTTATATCAGCGAGTATGTTTAGATCTGCAATTGAGATGGCAGAAAGAAAGGTCTTTACATTGTCAAAGTACTTGGTGTCAGGTTTTGTCAGGGCAATAACCTTCTGTCACCTGCCAGGAGCTCTACTTCCCATTTTGAATCTGTAAAGTCAAGCACATCTATACTAAAGGTGGAGAAAACGCGTGCAAGGATCCCTGTGGAAGGAGGTAACGTTAATACACTCAGACTACACTGCCACGGGATAAACAGACACCTTTCTCCCAGGCAAGGCTTTCAACTCTTTGGAGCATCTTTTTATGTATCATGGATGTTTATTTGAGTTGAATAAGAGATGTAAGCCACACTGAATTTCTCTATTTAGTCTGTTTATTCAGGCTTGATTTAGTATTGATTCCAGCAGGGCGTGTTATTTTTGATGCCAGCTTCACCAACATGTATCTAAAGGCTGACTGTCTGAGGAGATTTGGTCAGATCTTTGCTGGCATAATGTTGATTGCATCCTTTTAATGCACAGGGCAGGAGAAAAGAGATGAAAACAGGTAAAGAGAGCACTGGGCATACACTTTGTGAGAATATTAAACAAAGCTACAGTAGTGAAGAAGAATTCAGTAGAGTGATCAGACATGGGGTTAACACAGTTTAAAAGGTGCCTTTGTCACAAAAATGTTGGAAAGTTTTTAAAATTTAATATTATTGGAACAATTTAGCAGGAGTGCTTCTTTTTTGCTTATGCTGCTGAAACCAAAAATAAGGAAGCTGAATGAGAACATACATTGTTCCATTTTATTTAATTCTGATTTCATGTTGCGAAAGCCAAATGCATAAATATATTTTATGCTTGGTCCTGCCAAGTCCTTTTTACAATACTAGTACTGATAACAACACTAGATCAACTAATGGAGTTATTACAAAAAATGTTCAATAGGGAAAATGAGTTCACCTTTTTCACTTTGAGTTGGCTCATGAAGGGTGTGTATAAACAGCTGGGATGGAATCGTCACAGTATTCCCATTACAATTACCCGAACTACAACACTGGCACCCAGATATTTTCACCTCCCATCTCCCTTCATGCCTCACAGTCAGAGAAGCCTTGCTCTGATGCACAAAGGTACTGAAATCCAATCTACTCCCACTGAATCTCTTCCTCAGTTTTGTATCCAGGTTATGTATCCAGTTTGATCACTAAAAGCTTTAATGAGAGCTTCTGTTTTCTAATTAACACTGTTAAGTTAGGGGCAGTGGGACCTGGTTCTAGTTTGGGTTCTACAGCCAACCATCACTGAGGCCACAATCACACATTTTCATCAAGAAATGCTACGATTTGTCATTCAGGACAGAAAAGAGATGTTTTTAATGAGGGGAAAAAAATATGAATTTCAACAACTTCATTTCTGACACCAAATACATCAATTCAGGTCAAAATTTTCAACAAAAAGGGCGGTGGAGTCAAAACACATTACTACATCCAGTTTAAGAACCTAAGTGACGTTACATGATTGCAGATGTGTAACTCTCTTTGTTGGCATGGATTCATTTCCTGCGCTCATGCTCTGAATCAGTGCCTCTGGTTTCAGATCTGCATTTATAACCTTACATCAGCAACACTGATTCATTGGAGGAAACAGACTGTGAGACAAAGAAGGAAGTGAGAGAAAGAGAGACAGAATTTCACAAGAACTTTTTAGGTTAAATGTTAGCACAGTTACATTTCTCTAGAGGGTGGATCGAAAGGTGAGATTCCCAAACTCTTCCTCTGAGAAGTAAAAAAATTGGATCTGAGAAGTTTGGGGATTTTTTTTTGTCTTGAGTTGGTGCAAAATCCTCACCAGTATTTATCAAAATCTTTCCAATAATTAGTGACCCACGCCTATTAATTTCCTCAAAAACTGAGTCATTGTTTAGTCTAGAAAAATGTCCACTGATATTTAATGACGCTAATGCAGTTTACTTGACTTGGTCAAAACAAAAAGACAAATTCACAAACTGCCCTTAAAATGAAATTCTGAAATGTTGAGGTCAGCTCCTCACTGACCTAATACAATATAAGGAAGTGAAGAAATGTCAAGGACTATTATGCAACAACACAACAAACTGAAGGTTGGGTGCCAACATATACACACATACACACACACCCTACCTCTGCTGATTCGTTGTTTCTCTCCAGACAGAATACCAGGAGTGTCGATGATGCTGATACTCTGAAGAACCTGATTGGGCATTTGGGAGCAGATAAACCTGAACACACAACACAGAGGTATGATGTTTCACTGTCAGCTGGTCAGAAGTGCCCTTTCCACTCAACATTTTCAATAACTGACAATCTGATATTCATACTCAGTTTACTGGACTGAACAGCTGAAGGAATAAAATTTAAATGATAATGTTCACAATGGATGAAGGGATGAATGAACTATCTGGCTTAACCTCAAACAAACAAAGCACAGCTTGGGAAACTACCAATTACTTCAAATTATCAATGTAGATGCAAGATGAATTTATAACAAATAATACAAGAAGGAAAAAGGGAGGTTTTGTCAGTAGAGCCTGTCACTGTCACAACTGTTGTGAGTCTTCCTCGGGCTGAAATGGAGGAGGTTTATCTGTGACATGCAGCAGGATACAAAGGTTGCTGTGTGATAATAGCTGCCTGATGAATGACTTTCTTGGGGCGTCACCATGATCTGGGTTAAAACAAAAGGTGGGTGGGGTGGGGCAGGGGTCAAACAGTGTTCAATAAGACTTAAAATGGTTGAAAGAAAGAAAGAAAGAAAGAAAGAAAGAAAGAAAGAAAGAAAGAAAGATCGTTCTGTAAATATGTCTGTGTAGATTCTCAGTTATCCAGGTCATAGTAGTCTCTGGAGCTTGAAAAAGGCGACTGGACTTCTTTTTGTTTCTTGACAGGGAAAACAGATGGTTTGAAAGAGGAGTGAAAGAAGCCATCTATGTCCACTGTGAACAACCATCATTGAACAGAGGAGGTGGATTACGTCACCAACTTTCCCCCGCTTACAGTGCTGTCCTGAGCTCCCTTCCCAGACGTCTCAACCCCCATTCACACCTTTGTTCCAGTGACCTCAATAGGCCACAGGAAACAATGGAGCGGAGTCCTAAATTGGTTTCAACTGAAACCACTGATTAAATATGACCCACGCCCTCTTCACACCTGGGCACATGTGTTCACGCACATGATCAATAGAGGGTCATAACCACCTCCAGGGGACTACGCCCACAGGGGTTTAAATACCTGGGTCTCTCCACCATTTGGTTGAGAACTGAAGAAGCCTTTCGGATGAGAGGTGAAACGTCTTCAAGAAACAAAAAGAAGTCCAGTCGCCTTTTTCAAGCTCCAGAGATCGTTCTGTAAAGTAGCTTGCCATCTGTATGTAGTTAAAGCTGCAGTTCCTGGAGTGACCACTTGAGGCTGGCTTCAGTCAAGTCAATCCATATAATCTCCATAATGTTCAACTTTATAGTATTAAAAAGCATGTTTACAGTCTGATTTTTTAAAAATTATATATATAAAATATATAAAGCATATAAATAAAATTATATATGCTCTCACCAATGTGTTTTTTGTCCTGGTTGTGGAACCCTGGACCATCTCTTTATCCTCTAAAGGATATTCAGGTGTGTGTGGGAGTTTGCCCATCCAGTCTACATGTGGACCTGGAGCAGGCAGGGACCATGTTCCTTGAGGTATGCTGCTAAAAATCTGAGAAGCAACATGGTTTGCTATGTGGTGTCGTCACCAATGGGTGACATCACTGTGGCTACATCCATCTTTTATATGCTATGCTTTACTGAGTAGTTTTTTTTTTATTTCCTTTGCATTACTAGTTTATTATTACCCAGTGGCTATTATTGTTGTTCTCCCTTTTATCTGCCAGGTTCTGGTCATGGTACTTCTAATCTCCCTGTCACCTAAAGGCTAAATTTAGCTGAGAGATTACAGCAGCTATAAATTGCCTCGACTCATCAGGGATGCAGAAGGCTGGCAGTGGGAAAAAACAAAACCACCATATTGTCACACGGTGACGCACACACACTTCCCCCTGGAAACAATAACTTATTGTAGAGGGTCGCAAAGGGACAAGACTTGATTTCTGGTTTAAGGAATGCTTCAGGTACACACTGACACACACACACACATTTCTGTCCACTTCCTCACTTCTGCTCTTAGACATATTTCTGGACAGAGGAAATATGTTTGGACAGGAGTGGTTTTAGCTAAATTTAAATACCTGACACCAAGTCTGGAATCTGACAGCTAGCAGTGTGTTTATATGTTAGCGTGGGGTGAGAGAGGTCACTTCCCACGTTGTAAATGTTTTGAGGAAAGCGGTGACAGAATTGGGAGGAAGTGCCAGGATTTCTTTGTGCTCAGGGAATGGTGACTGCCAAATTGGGAGCAAGGTCACAAGAGTGTCAACAAAAATTAAAAATAAAAAGTGCATAGATGTAAAGTGCATTGCACATGAATGCAGGCCATCTACTGTACAGCTATGCATAGATTTTCAGGCTTAAACCAGTAGAATATTATATGTAAACTGACCCCATTGCACTGTGGGCATAATAAGTGTTTTCACATCCCTCTGGATTTGGCTACTTTGGTTCTTGGGTGTGTCTGTGTGTGTCAAAGTAGTGAAATGGAGTGACAATAATCCAAACAGCTCCAAAATCAGGAAGTAAGGCCAAGTCTGCAATCAAATGTAATTATTTTTTAAGGATTAAATTTAAGGGTCAAGGTCTTTGAGAACTGGGTGGAGCGCTGAGGTCTCTAATGTCACATCAGTCAGCACCCATCTCATTTATCCAACCTCTCTGTGCTCTGTCTGTATGAATAAAAGCTATAGAGAAAAGACAGCAAATAAATTACAACCCATCTCAGTCATTCCACTTTTCTGATTCTTGCTTTCTTTCCATCAGGAGAGCTTAACAGTTTTCTCAGTCATTATGTACCACATTTCATCAATGACCTCACAAGCTTGATGAAAAATTTAACTGAGCGTAATGATCAGTGATCAAAATGATTAATGGCTCTGGAGATCAGCAGGTAAACATCCTGACAGCTCTTCAGTAAATGGACCAATCGACTGGTTGACTTTAGATCGGCAGAATGATCGCTGGATGATTTATTAATCCTTTGCAGGAAATGACACTGCCACAGCAGCTTCAACACAGACATAACACCACACATTAACAATATTAATTCCTAATAAAAGGAATAATAGCCAATAACTAACATGCAAATATCCAAACATGGATAAAATCAAATTATTATTATTATTATTATTATTATTATTATTATTATTATTATTATTGTGCATTAAACAGTCTTGTAGCAGCTCCAAAGGCGCTCTGGTGTGCTTTTGGTGGAGCTACATTTTAGTCAGCTGATTATTGTTTGTTTTGGTCTCCTAAAAACTCAAAGAATTCCCTCACTGTTCACAATCTGCTGGTTTGAAATCCAGCTTTGGAAAAGCAGCTGAATCACACAAGAGCAAAATAAGTCCCCTTTAATAAATGAAACCTCAACTTAAGATAATAACATTTATTTTTATTACTGTAACATACTGAATGCTTGGAAATTTTAACTCAGAGAATCAAAACAGCCTCTTAAATGTGAAAAAAAAAAACAGAAACTAGGTTTAGCTAACTATCTGACTACCTAGTCTTTACCAGCAGAAGTGCATCAATGTTTTGTTTTTGTTTGTTTTTTTCTGAAAAACTTGCATTTTTATGTTATCATATTTTTATACTTATGTAAGACCTCTAAAGTCTAATCATACATGTAGATTTTTAATCCTTTGAGGTTTGCGTTGTCACTGGTGATGACCCCAACCTTAACCCTAAATCTAACCCTAGGCAAATATGAAGATTTTTGTTTTTATTAAACTGTTTGGCAATCAGAGAACAAAAATAATCAAGAAAAACTATTCACATTTTTTCCAAATAAGTCCATTCTGGCCAAGTCTTAGGGTAGGGTTAAGGTTAGGGTTACCACCCATGACTTAGACCTCAGAGGATTAAATGAAAATCATGAATGGAGGGTTTTTTTAAGCTGAGTTTTTGCTGATTTAATGTGTGCATGTCTCTACCTGTTGAGGAAGGAGTTTCCAAATGCGTTCAGTTTCCTGAAGGGTTTCTTGGGATCAACCACGAGAGCGTTGCCTGGGACCACCCCCTCGTTTTCGCCATACATCACCGCTATAAAGCCATCAGTGGTTGGCTCTGGACCGATCCGCATCCCAGGGAAATCTTGCTCCAATAGATACCTGGAGCAAAGACAGAATATAAGATGTAGTGCTTTCTCATGTGGAGCTCATTTCACCTGATGAAGAAAAACAAATCAAGATTCATTGTTACCTTTTAACTTTTTCTACTAATAAGATAAGAGCAGCAAACACTTCACTGTCGACTCTCAATGAACTTCACTGCTGATTTCTGCAGAATCAGTGATGCCAAATGTAACGACTTTCAGGATCTTAGCGTACTTGTATGTTTGCATTTTACTAAAATGTCAATAAGAGTAGGTCAAAAAAACCTTAGTGGCTGTTGTGTAGTTCATAACTTTGCAATGATCTTTTGCCTGCTGCAATGTTAGGGTCAGTTCATTGTTTTTGTGTTTAAATCCAAAAATCCAACCTTTACATGTTTCTATACATGCATCTGTGCACACACAGACGCATTACAACTGTGCTAACTGAAAAAAAACATGTTTCCCTGAATGACCTGGAAAGCACATGCAGCAAAAACAGGTTCAATACGGTGGAAAACATGACGAAATACAGAGGTCACACAAACTGTTTACTTTTCTTGAACATGCTCTGTTGAGGGCAAATTTAGCGCTAAACCGTGAACTAGAAAAAGGTAATAATAACAACAATAAACAATAATAATTTACCAAACCACTCCTGATGTCCACACTGAAATCTTAGTCAGCCCAGAATGATTAAATTTACAGAGTATACTGTGACCCCAAGGGCTGTAGGTTTTTTTCTTAACTTTTCAAAACTTCAAGATGTTTTACCCATAAACAGTGCTAATAAAAAAAAAACTGGAGGGGCCTAAAATGACAAATTAATAGTTTTTGGAGGCTTGTGTTTATTAAGAAAAAAAGGAACAAAGTTCTGACACGAATTAAAAAGATCATTCAATGCAGGAGACACTCAGAACCAAAAAAAGATTGTTAGATCAATACAGCACATTTTCCTGGACTTTGGTGAGAAAGAAGCATAATATGTAATACTGTACCAAGTGCTAAATTAGCATGTACAAATAAAAGTACACAAAAGACAAAAATATGGTAGCTATGGTCTGAAAATTAAAGGAAAGATTGGGTCAGATTAGGGTGGTGCAGGCAGAAACTAAAGCATTGGCATGAGAATGGACTGCATACAGTAATGCAGATTAGATGTCCGCTAAAATAAATTACGTGCAGTTGTAATATATGTGCAACTGCTCTCCGAAAGGGATGTTTCAAGTAAAATGGTTCATACAATAATATCAAGTTCAAAAGGTTTTCGTAACAGAAGCCTCTCACAAACTGTAAGTGAACTCATTCATCAGCTTCTGCCTGAATTGTATCCAACAAATCATGGAATTTTACAAAGAAGGAGGGAAGGTCTGCATGGCTCTGCCAAATCAGACAGGTTATCTTCAGTGGGGCTGGTAGAAGTACTAAAAACACCCATTAATTAATTCCTCGTAGTTTGAGTACAACCAAGAACAACAACCAAGTAACTTTATTGTCAGCTGAAGTGATATTTACACTTTCTTCTTCAAGCATACGGATAAATAGTAATTCTTTTTGAAAATATGATTACATAAACTTAAGTGTGTTCTTTATATTTTAAGATTTTATTGTTCGATCCTAAGTTTGATCCCAGGAGGAGACAGAAATCCCTTTTGGGGCTATGAAAGGAAGAAACTCCAACATAATAAAAATCTGCTAAATCAAACATGCAAAACCTGCTGTGGCAACCCCTTGTGAATAAGGGAGCGGCCAAAAGTAGTTTATTTTAGTACAATTTTAGTTGGGTTTTTTTTGTTTTGTTTTTTTTTTAAACTGATGAAGACTGATGAAGCTATGCACTAAAACAAGAACTTACTATTATGGATATATATAATTACAGCTACATGGAGTGCATTACAAGTACTCAGATTCTATGCTCATATTGGTCAAAAAGTATACACTCTTCTTCCTCAATAGTTGCCATCTTGGCTCCATGTTGGAAAAGGAGTGGGGACTACCAAAACTATTTTCAGCCAGAAGAAGGACAATCAAGTGAGCTAACCACACATTACAAGCATTGTCATGTTGTGTGTTAAATTCTTTAGACTGCAGGATAATTTATTAGCCCTATTATGTGTAGTCAGAAATAGTAAGTACAACATAGTAAGATAAGTAAGTTGCAAATATTCATCAATTCAGTAGCTAGCGTAACAATCACAGTCAAATAATGTGTACTGCACAGAAGTGTACAATCAAAAATATCTGAAATGAGACATAATATAAGAGTCGAGACACGCAGTTTTGTTTTTTGGCAACATACTCAAAGACTCAGTGTAATGCTGTGGGGGAAATAATTATTTCATCCCTTCTTTGGATGTGAGAAGTCTGGAATATCAACCAAAAATCCAGAAAAAAACACCCCAAAACACTACAATAATTATTTTATCTGATCTGAGCAGAAAATCAGATAAAAAGTCAGACAGAAACTCTGAATAAGGGCCAGGACGATGATGGATAACAACAACTAAAACTGTTTTTTTTTTACTTTTCTGATAAGATAAGAGTCAGGTTTTCAAATGAATTCAAACCATCTGGGTCTTTGATTGCTAAGCTGGAGTGGAAGGTTGCTGCTACTCCTCCTCCTCAGCCTGTGCTTCGAGCATTCTAACAGTTAGTGTGACTCGAGGGTGTTGATTCATTTAAACTAACATATTCATCCTGCTGTAACCAGGTCTCTGTAAAGCAGAATCAATCAGTATGTTGATCAATTATTAAATCATTTACTAACAGGGACTTAATGAGTGACCTAATGTTTAGTTTAATTTAATTGTGGATTATTTACCATTAGGAACATTAAGAATCAGCTTCACAGGGGTCAGATAGCAACCCTATGTGATTTTTTTTTTTTGGTTGAATACAACAAACAGCTGTCTCACCCATTAAGTATAATTAAACTGTCAATATCCTGGGTCTATTGACCCAGCGTTTTGGGTTGGACTTTTTGAACCGTAAATTTCAGTTTTGTTTTCCTTTAAGAGATTCTTTAGAATAGAATAGAATAGAATAGAATGCCTTTATTGTCATTATACAGGATGTACATTGTACATTGTTGTTACACTGTCAAATCCTTGTCACGAGTCCCCTCTGTGTGCGCCTTAAGTGTAAAGTGCCAAGTTTCTTAGTTTCAAGTTTCCAGCGCATTCAGAAAATAAAGCTGCATAATCTAAGTTCCACATTTCCTGAGTCCTGCATTGGGGTCCAATCCTGCCTGCCACACAGCAGTTAGATGACAGAGATAGGTCGGGGCGATATGTTTAATAAATCTGATTTCACTCAGTCTAAAGCTCCAAGCTATTCAGGTTATGATCGCATTTGACAAGAATCAGATATTCACATATTTTATGAAGCTGAAACAGCACATTTTAACATTTTTTTGCTTGATTGAATGATTAATTGATGATTGAAATTATTTTCTTCTGTATTTAGTAGCAGTTCAGCTTTTAATTTGATACCACAGGAACTCACAGATCTACTGTCACAAAAATATGCCATTGGCCTGTTTCTGCCGTTCAGTCTCATAGGTCCTCTGAACTCTGCCAGGGAGCAGCTGTGTTTGCAAAGACTTTGAAAATAAATCTTTTTCCTTTCCTTTCATCTTAACACCGACCTTGTCTACTTTTCCACATGCTTTTCCTTGTTAAAGAAAAGTGAGAAAGGAAGGAAGAGAGGGGCACTGGGAGTCTCTATCCCGTCATCTCCTGTCTTTGTGGACAGTGCAGACATCAAAGAGTGGACAAGAACCAAAGATGGAAAACCACAGGCTACACCACTATGTGTGAAACTGCTGAGCTGGTTTAATGTCACATGTCACGGCCGTACAGTTTAGTCAATCTCAGCCCTCATTTTTTCACTCAGCTACTGATCCACAAGGACTTTCACCTCAGCTGCAGTTTGGGAATTTGTGGAATATATGCACTGTAATCAGTCACGTGCGGTGAGGGTCGTGACTGGTGAGGCACTGACGTCATCACATCAGATTTACAAACATATAGCTTATTCACCATTTGATTGGCAACAGTTGTTTTGTTTAACATTAACATAGTCTGAAGCAAACCTTTTAGCTACGGTGTTGGTCTTCCTTTAATTATTATCTTCTGCTTCGATTGAAAGTCCAGTTTAGAAAATTCTTTCAGTTGAGTTATGTAATCTTCCATGTTGAACATAAGGCCAAGCAACAGGAAAAACTAACTGGCCTTGCTAACTGTTTATGGTAGCTTGCCGCCGAGGAGTCGTAGAGTCCCTGGGATCACCAGCGCCCCCTACCATGAGGCACGAGAACGGCGTGCCTCCCCTAGTGTCTCTTCGCAGCAGTTTCATGATCGCTCAACACAAGAATGCATTACACACACATACAGTTGTTAATGAAAAAAAAAAAAAAAAAACTGTGCATTATATACACCAGCTAAAATATGGAAATTTAGTTCATATAGTAAAAGTGTTAGAACATTTTAATAGCCACATGCAAAGGGAAAGTAATCCGGTCTCACTGCATAGCATGCCAGCACAGTTAGTAGTCATTGGCAATGACTATACTGAGCCGCACCACGGATTGCGCAATCCGTGGTGCGGCTCGCCGGGCTGGTGCCTCACCGTTCGTCTCTTAGTATTTGACCGGCAAATGCGAAAATTCAGCGATTTTGAAAAAACTAATCTAAAAATGGTGTAGTTAAATGGAAAAGAACTTTAAAATACAAATCACTGAATGAATATATCCATTTAATTTATTTTTAAATTTTATATTTCCACGATGACAGGCGAGGCCGTGCCTCACCTGCCTCCCCTGACTGCACGTCACTGACTGTAATACTGTGCACCTGCTTTTTCCCTGTGATTTTTTTTCTCCCATCTTGACAACCATTCATCCAATCTGCTTCAAACTTGGCAGGTAAACTCCTGAGGACCCACGTTAGTACAGTGCTGACTTTGAGGTTGTTGAGATGAGTCTCTCTCATATTTTAGCTAAGAGTTTTTCTGTACAGTAACTACTACCTGATCCACTTTCTTTGTAGGTAGAGGGGCACAGATACATGCACAGCAATCTTTGAGAACATTCACTGATACTAATGCATTCCAGAGCCTCTTACCCTGAAGTTTAACAACCACAAACCTATATCCTAACCTTAACCTAACTATAACTTTAAAGCCAAAAATGACAGCAAGCCAAAATGTTCTAAATTTTAGAAAATGTCATCACTCTGATGGTTTAAAGCTCAAACTGCTTCTCACAAATATATTTAGAGATAATTTTATTCATCTGTTGGCTTTCCTATGAAAAATAATGACTTCTGTCATTCATGAAGTTTGCATGAGCAGTTTTCCTTTCCCATACTGCACGGTGATGTTTTACCGTGCAGTATTTGTGTTCACACACAAATATGGATTCAGCGAGTGTATCCTTATAGTTGTGTTCAGTAACTCTATGATTATCTTTATAGTTGCACTGTTTGGTAGCTTGTCTGCAATTTTTATGTAGTGTTCATTTGTGTAGGAAACTGTGATTTTTGATACGATTAAAGGAAAATACATTATAGAAAATATGCTGATATTCATCATCAGTTCACCTACATACAAAATGATAATATTAGAAAAAAAGGTTGAATAGGATTTGGTCAGATTACCACTACCTTCCATGCAGAACATACTATGACCTGTTTGTGGCTCTTGGGCCATTCACCAGAGCACAGTTGACGCTACAGGTTTCATTTCACCCATTTAAGACAAGAAGAGGAAATATGTTGACTCTGCAATTTACTGGCAACATGTTCCCATGATTCACAGCTTTCCAGGGTAAGGTGGGGCCTCAGTTGTCCCTTCACCCCCCCACCCCACAGACACATGCACGCACACACTAACTGCCAACGTTTCTGTGTAGCTTGTGTAAGACTTAAACGGATTGCAGGTCAGATCTGCTGGTCTGCTTGTTTTTACTCAACATACACACACACACACACACACACACACACATATGCTCTCTCTCTCTCTCTCTCTCTCTCTCTCTCTCTGCAGCCATGAGATAAGCTTGAACTGTAACTGCAATGTGATGACCCCTGCTCTGAGTTTGTTGCACTATATAATTCACTCCTTACTCATCTGGAGATATGAATGGGCCTTATTTCAGTTGCCATTCCATTAACAAAGTTTTCAGCCTCAACACACCCAAAAACACTATGTGGCATAAAGCAAGCATTGTAAGCTCTAAACATAGATAGCATGAAAGATGGGCATAGCTTCCAGGTTTGAGATGTAAAGCCGATGTTGAAGTGCCTTAAATCTGGATCCTTTTTAACAGCCACCAGAGGGTGATACTTGTGGTTGCAGAAAGAACTCTGTAGAAGTCTACAGAAGTGCACAGATGTCTCAGGCTTCTCCTCTGTAAGCACTTGATGAGTTTATGGGCTCAGTCAGTCATTTCAGATTATACTGAATAAATATTAAGTCCATTTTGTGAAATTTGGTCATTCTAAGAGTCAGAAAGGATTATACAATCACAAGTTATATGCTGACAACTTGTAATTGACAAGTTGTTAGCCAATGTGCGTGCAGTTTCACAATCACATCTGCCCCCTCACACCGATGGAAACACTCGTCTCAAGGCTTCAAACCAGGACTTAAGAACCCGGTGGGTGACATCATCGTAGCTAAGGTTATACATGGTCTCCAACCTATTCAGTTAGTGTCGTAATGACTGGATTGGATAATTGTGTTTCTGACTAGGAAAACAAGTGGAAATGAAATTATTTTACATTACTTGCAGAAAATATGATAAGCATTTCTTAAACTACCACTTTTCATTACACAAAGGTTCGATTTAATTCAGAAAATGTATCATTGGAAGATAAGTACTGCAAATACTTGATTCTACACACACATTTCAGTCAGTGCTGCTCCAACAAGTGTTAATATCCTTCAGCTTCAATAAACTCAGATTTGGTTACTGACTGTGGCTGACATATTGTAAGTCCCAGCTCTCTGCTGTCAGAGAAACTGCTGTTAACCAGGTTCTGAGGACACTGGCACAGCACCAGCTTGTCATCATGAAGATAATAAAGTGAGAAAGCTGCACTGGTAACCAAACAAAACTCTCTGAACTGTACGCATGATTTTTCTGTCAGCTGGATTTACCACCAGAAGTCAGTAAATCCAGTTTTTCTTCAACATCAAAAGCATACATCCAAATATCTTTCTGTTTAAAACCTACTTTAAACTGAAGAAAACCTGGCTATAACTTTCAAGGAAACACAGGCAGAGCATGCAAACTCTCCTAACAGCTTATCCATGAGGTGGTTAGAATGTTACAACCTTAGTGATTAAGTCATTAAGATTAAATAATAATTAAATATGTCTAAAGAGGGGAAGTAATGCCAAACTCCTTTAGAAAATTGGCCAATCTAGGATCACCCTGCTATTTGGTAACTGCAAGGTGCATTTCTACTATAGGAATCTTACGTCTGAGACCAACACACTTTTGAGAATTGTGTCTCAGCAGAGCTTGGGTCCCGCAGAGAGAACAGGTTCTCGTAATTTTAGTGGATTTGAGTCATTTTCTATTTACCAACTTCAGTACAGCATGATCTGTTTCTGCAAGGAGTTTAAATGCTGTAACATTTCTGTGGGGAAAAAAGCAATTGTGTAGGGATACACAGCTAAAAAAAACTAAAGACCTATTAATGACATGAGAGTAAAAGCAAGCACAGACACAATGCCCTCTATGGCTATTTTAAGCTAATGTTATCAGGAGTGCAGCATATAAAACAAACAGGAGGAAATTCCAAAAGCCATTAAAACTGTACAAACTGAGAACTCCACTGGTAATGTGGACTTGTGTCTCTCATTAAAATTGAATTGTGTGTGTGTTTGTGTATCTATCAATAGATAGATAGATAGATAGATAGATAGATAGATAGATAGATAGATAGATAGATAGATAGATAGATAGATAGATAGATAGATAGATAGATAGATAGATAGATAGATAGATAGATAGATAGATAGATAGATAGATAGATAGGCTGATCATCCACTGTAGCAACCCCTAAAGAGAGCAGCTGAAAGAAGAATAAGTTGATTAACACGGTCACTGTCTGAATGAAGATGCCTGTAAACTATCTGAATCTGAATCCTTCATCTACACTTCATCATTTGCAAGTCTAACCAAATAACTGCAAATACATTATCTGAATGTAAACTGCAGCAAAGGTAAGGACCATTGTTCCCTAAGTTTGCCTATAAAGGAAAAAACTGCATACTTTTAATCTGGGCCCTACATATTCATCCTTTTTGGAGCTAACTTCTTTATTAGTCAAAAATTTTTATTTGGATTGGTCCAGTATTGAAAGTAGAACCTATAAATGGCAACATCTCCGCAAACCTGGCATGTATCCCCAATGAAGATGTATTCCAAAGCACTTTTACTCTTGACAGAAACAATTTAATTACACTTGTTACAGGTCTGCAGGTTACAGCGTTCTCATTCAGTTTTCCAAACATTTTTATCCTCACTATTCAGTTTGAACCAAATTGATGGGAAAATACTATCAATTCCCTAGGCTGTTTTTCAGGATGCTTGCTCAGTCTTACAGGCCAAAAATCAGGAAATCACTAAGAATTTCTCCCTCAGACATTTTCACAACTTCCTCTGTGTGTGGTTTCAACGGCTGGATGGATGAAAGATAAAAAGAAGAAGAAAATTTTTATGAACCACATCACATACTTCACACAGTGCAAGTCAAAACAAAACAGTAATGACAGTGTAATTACCTGTATTCATCTACTCAATTGCGTGAATCTTTAATACCAGATCATTTCAGCTCTTTTAAAAAGTTAACTCTGAGATTCATTTAGCTCATCTTTCTCTGACTGCTGCTTGGACATTTTCAGCATTGTCTAACATTTTAATACGACTCCAGAGGAGAACAGGAAGCGTTACTGTCAGTGAAAACAATCATAATCACAGCCCTGCATCCAACATCATTTCTCTTGGCTTCAGATCTGACTTTATTACAAAAACACAGGAAATATCACTGCTGTCCGCTACAGCCACAGAAAAAATGGCACCCGCTCTGTAAATACACAGCACGGTGGCAGGAGTGTGACACAGATCTGGTGTTAGAAACAGGCGGTTCTGAGAGCATCTTCCAGCAAAATGCAGCTGAATGCAGCTGAATGCAGCGCTCACGAGCTCAAGAACAGGAAACTTTAAAATGACAGAAGTGACCGGAGCCCACTTGATTCACAACTTTTACCTGTGTGTGCAAACAGTGTGAAGACACAGTACTGTATCTTCATCAGGCTATTATCTCAAATGCTAGTAATCTTACATCTCTTACAAACATCTCAGCATTCATATTAACAAGTACACATCTGTCTAAACTCCTCTCTCATGTAGGGGCCCTCCCAGGATAGATCCTTGGACCAATTCTGTTCCCATTATATGCTCCCTTTGGGCCAACAGCTTAACTCCTTCAAGGGCATGTAGTAACAGTGCTATCTTGACTATACTCAGCCATACTTCACTGTTTAGTCTAACAAACTGAAGTTAATGCTTCATTCCATTACTACAGTGATTCTCAAATCCAGGCCTCGAGGTCCGGTGTCCTGCAGATTTTAGATGTGTCCCTGATCCAACACACCTGAATCAAATGGCTGAACTACCCCCTCAGTATGCAGTCAAGTTCTCCAGAGTCCTGATAATGACTTCTATATTTGACTCAGGTGTGTTGGATCAGGGACTCATCTAAAATCTCAGGACACCGGACCTCGAGGCCTGGATTTGAGAATCACTGCATTACTAGCTGGAAATTTCCTTCACTGTAATACTCGTGAAACTGAGGTCCAGGTGCTCAGCACTGATGGTTTCACTAAAGTGGTTTAGTCACTGCATGGACCCTCTCACTGGTAACATCCAATCATAAGGATTTTGATACTGTTTTTGACCAGCATTTGAAATTTAAATCTCACGTCTGAGTTCATCCAGCCTTGTTTCTTTCAGCTAAGGATCACTGCAGCAATCATATCTATCAGCCACGGTTTCTAGTACACACTCTGATCTTCTCAGCTCGATACTGTATCTCACTTTCTACCTGCTCAATCCTCCCTAGCTCGTCTTCAGATGGTCCAGATCACGGCAGTCAGACATCCCTTCTTTAGCTTCCAGAGGTATTTCAAATTCATTTTAAAATGTGTGTCACATACAAAGGCCCTACGTGGCCAGGCCCCTGCTTATATATCCCAACTGCTGAGCCTGTTCACTATCATGGTCTTTTAACTGTTCCTCATTCTTAATCAAAGGTGACCGTACCTTTAGAACAGCCCCCCTAATTCCATCAGATTGGGTGAATCTGTGTTTTGTGATGAAAACACATGTCTATAGTTCGGCCTTTTCCATAAATGTTTTCTATTGGTTTTAGTTATCCTGGTCTCGTTCCCTTTCATTTCAGTCATGGTTGTACGGTGATGTACAACTTCATTTGGACCACGGTTTTTGCCATCCCTTGATTGTATGTTCTATTGTGTGTATAAATGTGCTTGTACGCAAGCCCAGATTTCCACTCTTATGTGGCTTTTCCCAAGTCTTAAGGACTTTGTAATGTGTGTTTAAAGAAGTGCTACAGAAACAGTTGTTAGGTAATTATTATTATTCGGCAGAGCCAAAGTGAACAAAGACGAAAGGCAACCAATTATAGTCAACTCAACTGTCACTGGTTAACTGACTGAACAGAGTTTTAAAGTACTAGGTAATTTAAGCACTAACTAATATGTTTCCATGGTTTATGTTGGAAAAAAAAAAGTTTTAATAATGTGTATATCTGAATATGACAAAAAAAAATGCTATTGCCTGACATGTTAATGATGGCTCTGCAACATCAATGAAAGTTCTGGGGAAGAAAAAAAACTCATTATCTCCAAAAAGCAGTGACATCATCGGTTCATTGCACCATTAACAGAAATATTTAATTTATACTCTGAACACAGTGGAGCCTTTTGGTGTAGCACATGAAAAACTTTGTCATATTTCCTCTATTTTCTTGCCCCGTGACACATGCTCATATTTGTATTTTGGGGTTTTTTGTACCTTTACGGCCTTTAAGAGAGGGCTGTATTCTTGTGTTCCTGCAATGATGTCAGCCCTCTAGCATGGACTTACATAGTCATTATGTTTACTTTGGCCTGTCACACCTAACTGATGTGTGAACGTGTCATAGTTTTTACATTTAAAGGAGTCTCTGTGTTTCTGGTGTGGTGTTGGGAACTATGGCAACTTTGACTCATTATCTAATAGCCTCAAAAGCCATTTTAACACTTATCCAAACACCTGGATTGGCCTTACGTGTCTCTGTTCACTCTGACCCTGATGAAGGCACAGCAGTGTTGAAACCTCACTCTG
This sequence comes from Archocentrus centrarchus, assembly GCF_007364275.1. NCBI lineage: Eukaryota > Metazoa > Chordata > Actinopteri > Cichliformes > Cichlidae > Archocentrus > Archocentrus centrarchus. Next base: position 6,443,120 of record NC_044367.1, read on the forward strand.
TTTGCACAAGTAAAGGCTGTGCTCCCAGTCATCCATAACAGTCCACTACAATACCCATGAGCCTCAGCATGTGTATTTGTTACTGATGGCTGTTTCCACTATCACGTCAAGAGTGTAACAGCTGTTTGCACAATGAAGGAGAGCAAATCCACTGAAAAGATATCCTATTTAAGATCCTCAACGATCTGAAAAGGCTTCACACATAGACTGCCACAATATTCTTTGTCTATCTATATCCATCTATCTATAGATAGATAGATATATATAGATATAGTTTTCGTGGTTTATTTTGTTGGGTTTTTGGGTTTTTTTTTTTTTTTTGGAAATGCTGATTGCGCTGGTTCTGGGGGTAGCACACACATGAACTAGTATGTTGCCAAGAATACAGAGTTGCTTTGGGTTAAATTATACCAGCCGAATTCACCACAGGACTTCAGACATTTGTTTGACACATTACAGCATGTGTACCACTTCTTTAAGCTTGTCTGAAACCAAACGCGTCTTAAATTGTGATATTTTAACGACCTCTGGCACGAAGTTCCACCAAATGTCATTCAGGTGATGCAGCACAAATTAATGTGTTCTTGCATCATCTGGTGCATTTCTCTGCCAAGCAGCCTCTACACAGATAACAACACTGGTCAGTTGTTGGTCACTACCTGATGAAGGTGGTTTTCCCGGTGGAGTACTGGCCGACCAACAGTACCATGGGTTTACTCTGGAAATCAGCAGCCTCCAGGGCCGGGGAGTGGAAGTCATGGAAGAGGTACGTCTCTTCCAGCGGCAGCAGCTTCTTGGTGTAGAGAGTCTGCAGTCCCTCCGTTACCGTCTGATACATCTCTCCTTCTTTGTTGCTTCCACCTTGCTCCTGTTTGACCCAGCTGAACATGCTTCCTGCTGCGCTCTGTATCCAACTTCCTTGTTTCGATGTTTCCAAATGTTGCGGCTCTTTTCGCCTCCTTCCCTGCGAGCTCCGTCCTTCAGGCTGAGCGGAGGGGAGTGTTTGTTCGGCACCGGGGAGTCTCCGCTGCTCTCAGTACTGTGCCTCCTCTGTGTGCGGTTTTGGGCGTGTGTTTGTGATGTGCGCGCTGCTGTTGCTGCTGCTGCGTTTACCTGGGGCACCACCCTTTCCCCCGAGACGACACCGACTCACACACACACACACACGCATCAGGAACGTTTCAAGGATATTTTCAGTGGAGTGGCACAGCAGTGCTTTTGCCACATCTAGTGGCAAATCCTAATATTTGATCAGAAACAAATCTGTGTAGACATTAAATACACGGACGCGTTTTTAAGCCCTCATACAGATGTATTACATAAAAGTAAGTAAAAAGTAAGTAAATGTAGCCTGATAAACCTGCTGAAGTAATAGTACAGAAGTACTGAAGTGCTCATTATACAGAATTATATACGTGATAGCAGATATTAGATCATAATTAATTATTAATTAATGTGTATATCCCTTTAAAGGTGCAACTGGAGATCATTTTAATTACTTATACACTCCTGGGTATCTTAATTTATAATAATGTAATAATAATACATACGCCTAAACTATCGTGGAGTAGAAGTAGATAGCAGTATAACGCAGAAATACGTAAATAAAGTATATGTGCATTGAAACTTCAGAAAAGTACTCAAGTAAATGTACTGTTACTTTCCACTAGTCCTGTCCATGTTCTCAGAAGAAGTAAGAAAATGAGACACAAAGCAACAAAATATGTTAAATATGTATGTGTGCAGTGCTGTGAAAAAGTACTTGCCCACTTCCTGATTTCTTAATTATTTTGCATATTTGTCCCAGTTCCATGCTTCAGAACATCAAACAAATTTTAATATTAGACAGTGCGTCATGGTCCCTTGGTCTTGGACCCAGGGTTTTGAGGTTTTTGGGGTTTTTATGATTCCTTTTGGTTTTGAGAATCGTTTATGCTGAGTTTTGCATTTTTCTTGGAACAGCATATCCTAATTGGTTGTTCTATATTTATATTCTCAGTTTTTAGTTTCACATTTGGTTCTGTTCATGGATATAGTTTGATTTTTATTTAATTCCTTGAGTTCCCGTGTATTCCTGTGTGACTTGTGTTTCCGTGTCTTGCTTGTTCTCCGTCTCTGTGTTATGTTACTTCCCAATTTATTTAAGTAGTCTTTTGTCTCTTCTGCTTTGTATTTTAATTTTACTTCCTTTATCTTGTTTCCCTTGATTTGTTGCACCTGTTTATTTACCCACCTGTTCCCCACTCTTCCAATTTTTGTGCATTTATAGCCTCAGTTCTCCCTTGCCCTTAGACGTGCACAGAGAGAGAACGAGGACGTGACAAAGAATCGAGGAACACTGAGGGCTTCCTTAATCTTAGGTTTGACTAATGGATCCTTTCCAGCACCCTGGCACAGAGCTTCCCGTGTAAGCTGAGGAATGTGAGACCCCTATAGCTGGAGCACACCCTCCAGTCCCCCTTCTTAAAGATATGAACCACCACCCCAGTCTGCCAATCCAGAGGGACCACCCCAATCTCACACAATGTTGCAGAAGCGTGTCAACAAGACAGCCCTACAACCTCCAGAGCCATCAGAAACTCAGGGCGAATCTGCTGAATCAGAATTTGCTTGGCCTGCCAGTACCCATCAGCTGCCTCTGAAGACCTGCAGGCCAACCAAGGCCGATAGGACTCTTTCTTCAGCTTGATGGCTCCTCCAGTGTCCAGCAACTGGTTCAGGGATTACCACCATAACAGGCACCAACCACCTTGCAGCTGTAGCTCCATGCAGCAGCCTCAGCAATGGAGGTAGGGAACATGGTCCATTTGGATTCAATGTCCTGAACCTCTCTCGCAATGCTGTTGAAGTTCTGCTGGAGGTGGGAGTTGAAGATCTTGTGGACTGTGGCCAGGCATTCCCAGCGTACCCTCACTATATGTTTAGGTGCGCTGAGTCTGTCCACCATTATCCCTTGCCACCTTTTTCAACTCATTACCATGTGGTGATCAGTTGACAGTTCAGCTCCTCTCTTCATCCGAGTGTCCAGAACTTATGGCCACAGATCTGATGATACAATTGACCTGCAATATAGGATGTCCTGGTGCCACATGCACTTATGGACATCCTTATGTTCAATTATGGTGTCTGGCCCCTCATCTAGGGCCAGTTTGCCTTGGGAGACCCTACCACAGGGGGCTAAAACCCCTGGACAACAAATCCCCTGGGATCACTGGGACACACAAACCCTTCCGCTAAAATTTGTGAATTTGCTTAGGGGTGTTCTGATAATCACTGAAGTATCACTGCAGCAGGACAATGATCCCAAGCACACCAGCAAATCTAAAAAGAATGGCTGAAAAAGCAAAGAATCAAAGTGTTGCAATGGCCCGGTCAAAGTCCAAACCTCAACCTGACTGAAAATGATGGGGCAGAACCTTAAGAGAACTGTGCATAAATAAATGCCTGCAAACCTTAATGAATTAAAGTAACTATGTTAGAAAGAGTGGGCCAAAATTCCCCCACAATGATGTGAGAAAATAAAATTGTACAGAAAATGATTACTTATTACTGCCAAAAGTGGTTCTACAAGCTGCCGAATCATGGGGTGTACTCAATTTTTCACACATGGCTTCTGCATTTTAGTGTTTGTTAAATAAATAATGACACAATGTAATATGTCATGCTTTATAGTTCATCTGAGGTTGCATTCACCTAATTTTAAGACCTGCTAAGGACAAGATGATTTTTTATTATGTCCTGATATGTAAAATGTGATACGGTGATTCTAAATTGTCCATAGGTGTGAATATGAGCGTGAATGTTTGTGTTAGCCCTGTACCTTGCCTCTTACCCCATGGCAAGGGTTGGGAGGCAGCAAGACAGAAGGAAAGGCAGGAGTGTGGCTGGGAGTGGAGGAACTTTACATGAAGGGACTATGATTGGTAAAAGAAGAGAGTTGGATGATATGATGGACAAAAGAAAGGTAGATCTATTCTGTGCGCAGGAAAACAAGGCAAAAGCGTTAGAGGTGGATTCAAGGCATTTCGCCATGGTGTGAATAGGAAGAGACATAGAGTAGGGACAATCTTGAAAGAAGAGTGTGTGAAAAGTGTTTTGGAGGAGAAGACAATATCAGACAGGATCATGAGTTTGAAATTAAATAAATAAAAGAAATTCTAGTTTAATGTGTATATATTATAAAAAAGAGTCTCTTTAATCAGGCTTTCCATCACACATCTCAGATTTCCGCCGTCTCTTGATATCCTCAAACTATTGTTGAGAACAGTATCGACACCAACCATTAGGGGGCGCATATGTGCCAAATAAAAGCCCAGAGCGAGAAAGCCTGAAGCAAATGAAAAAGAAACGGAAGCGGAAATTGGGTTCTTTTGTTTTGAAAGAGGGAAATTTAAAACTCGACGGCGTTAGTGAGAAGTAAACAAAAGCAAGTGGATTAAATCTCCAAAAAACGACAGGAAAATGGACGCAAACTGACACTCTTCACCCCTGAATGTAAAGTAGGTTCACTGCCAGACATTTTGTAGTGTTTAAGTTCCGCTTGAAATCGAGTTTTTCCTCTAACGTCAACGTCTTCGGCAGCTCCGCAGAATGCGTAAAACTCCTGCTTTCACGTGCACATTCTTACGTTTTCTTTCTTAATGCATTATTTTTTCCGAATATCTTTTTATAGATACGAATATAACAGAGCAGCTTTATCGAAATGGTAGGGAGCGTGTAATACGGTTTATCCTCATAAGTGACAGCCTTCAGAGCTGCAGTTGCACACTTGATCGATTAGCCACATAAAACTAGTCATATTTCTAAATAAATATTACATTTTAGAGAACATACAAAATATAATCTTTCCAGAGATGAAGATTGTTTATTTATTTATTTAGTTCATTTGGGATTTGAGGGTCCATCAGTGAATTCCAGTATCCAACCCCGTTTCCAATAAAGTGAGGCCTCTATGTAATTATGTTTACCGAAAAAATATATGCTTGTTTATTGTTTGGTGACAGCTATACTTTCCAAAAAGAGAGTTGTAACAAGTTCATGAATTATAACTTTCAAAAGAGCTTCAAATAGAGGCTGAGTCAAATATAAAAATGCAGAATACTCTGAAAGACTGCTTAAATGCTTTAGGAACAACGTTTACCCAAATAATTGCCGGGGGGTGTTACCAGGGTGGCTGTTGGGAATGAAGTGGAAAACAGCAATTTGGTCTGACAAATAAAAATGTGAAACTTTTTTGAACATGTATGCATGTCCTCCCAGTTAACAAAAAAGGAACAGCCAAGCATCTATGGTATGGAGGTTCATTATTAGCTAGTACGTCTGTGAAGACACCCTTATAGCTAAATTACACATTGTGATATAACAAAGAGTCCAGTCTCAGCAGTTTCCAGACATTTTACATGTATGTGTGCAGTTGTGCATAAAACTGCTATTCGTCCACCCCTAACCAGTGTTCACAAGCTGAAACAGTTGCAGTGAGCCCAGAAGTACATGAAGACTAATTTCCAGTCTTGTTCACTGATGAATGCCGTGCAACCCTGGATGGTCCAGATGGATGGAGTAGTGGATGGTTGGTGGGTGGCCACCACGTCCCAACAAGGCTGCGACGTCAGCAAGGAGGTGGCGGAGTTTTGGGCCGGAATCATGGGGAGGGAGCTGGTAGGCCCCTTTAGGTCCCAGAAGGTGTGAAAGTGACCTCGGCAAAGTATAGATTTTCTGACTGCTCATTTTCTTCCATGGTACAAAAAGAAGAACTGCAAAATCATCTTCATGCATGCCAATGCACCATCTCATGCTGCAAGGAATACCTCTGTGTCATTGGCTGCTATGAGCATAAAAGGAGAGAAACTCATGGTGTGGCCACCATCCTCCCGTGACCTCAACCACTATTGAGAACCTTTGGAGTATCCTCAAGCAAAAGATCTGAGGGTGGGATGGAGTTCACATCAAAACAGCAACTCTGGGAGGCTTTTCTGACATCTTGCAAAGAAATTCAAGCAGAAACTCTCCAAAAAGTCACAAGTTCAATGGATGTAAGAATTGTGAAGGTGATATCAAAGAAGACTGGGGTCCTTAACATGCAACTTGGCCTGTTAAGATGTTTTTGATTGGAATAGCTTTTGATTTTAGTAAATGTGACCACTTAATGCTGCAAAGTCAGGAAATGACATTTGCAGTTCTTTACAACCTATAACATGTTTTGAAACTCTGTTGTGCATAATAATTTGGAACAGTGTCTGTGTAGATTCTCAGTCATCCAGGTCATAGTAGTCTCTGGAGCTTGAAAAAGGCGACCGGACTTCTTTTTGTTTCTTGAAGACGTTTCACCTCTCATCCGAAAGGCTTCTTCAGTTCTCAACCAAATGGTGGAGAGACCCAGGTATTTAAACCCCTGTGGGCGTAGTCCCCTGGAGGTGGTTATGACCCTCTATTGATCATGTGCGTGAACACATGTGCCCAGGTGTGAAGGGGGCGTGGGTCATATTTAATCAGTGGTTTCAGTTGAAACCAATTTAGGACTCCGCTCCATTGTTTCCTGTGGCCTATTGAGGTCACTGGAACAAAGGTGTGAATGGGGGTTGAGACGTCTGGGAAGGGAGCTCAGGACAGCACTGTAAGCGGGGGAAAGTTGGTGACGTAATCCACCTCCTCTGTTCAATGATGGTTGTTCACAGTGGACATAGATGGCTTCTTTCACTCCTCTTTCAAACCATCTGTTTTCCCTGTCCAAAATGTGGACATTGGCATCCTCAAAAGAGTGCCCTTTTTCCTTCAGATGCAGATGTACTGCTGCATCTTGTCCTGTCGAGGTGGCTCTTCTATGTTGTGCCATTCGTTTGTGAAGAGGCTGTTTGGTTTCACCAATGTAGAGGTCCGAGCACTCTTCACTGCACTGAACAGCATACACTACATCGCTGATCTTGTGTTTGGCGGGTTTGTCCTTGGGATGAACCAGTTTTAAATACCTGGGTCTCTCCACCATTTGGTTGAGAACTGAAGAAGCCTTTCGGATGAGAGGTGAAACGTCTTCAAGAAACAAAAAGAAGTCCAGTCGCCTTTTTCAAGCTCCAGAGACTAATTTGGAACAGTGTATTTTGAGTATTTTTTTTTTTGAACAAAATGCTGTTATCATTAGGAGGTTTGTTCAAAAAATTTGATTTATATAATAATGGTTCATGACTTAAAAATTATACTGACCATCATTTGCATTGACCATTTAGGAAAATCTGAGAAAAATATCACTTGCATAATAATTTGGAACATGGTGTAGTAGGTAAGTTAGTGGGGCTCTAAACAACAACTGCTTATTTTACCTGGTGGCTAATCCAACCTTAGCACCAGGAGTGCTGCGTCTTTATATTTTCATGACCTACACTGGGGTCATTTCATATCAATTGACCGAGTTAAAGAAAAATTCCCAGCCTGACCATCTCTGATTTTCCGTGAAAAAAGTTTCCAGGGTGCTGATACACTTAATAGGAAAACTGCTCATTTAAAAAAAATGTATATACTTTTATGTGTCAAATTGAAGTTACGTCATTTCTTTGAAATATAACAAACTTGCATGAAAATATTTAGTGCATGCCTTACAATCAAGATCTCTGATTTTTATGTTGAACTTCAGTTATACTTTTCTAATTCCATATTCCTGAAGTCATATTAGTATTTGGCCTGAAAAATGAGTAAAAGTAGCTGTCTAGATACACCTGTTTGAAAATGTCCCTGATCTCATCATTTTTTTTTCTTTTTCATGAGCAGACTAACAACAGTAGAAAGCTCAAATTTGGCAGTTTTATTAAGTGTATTATCACCCTGGAATTTTTTTCAGGGAAATCACAGATGGTCAGACTGGAAGCATTTGGTCAGTTGACATCGAATGACCCACTGTGTTTAGTAAAGCATTTTGTGATGACAGAGTTTGTAAAAGCTCTTGTGGTCTTTCACTATGCTGCAGGGTTGATTCACACAAACATGAAGAAGAAGGCGAGGTCACAAACGACACAGATGAACAGCATCCCGGAGGACTGTGAGTGACTTTCACACGTTAATGTGTGCCACTGCTGTTTTGCAGTATATGTATGTATTTCAGCGGCCCCTTTTTGTTGCAAATTCCAACCACTGTGTCCTGTGTGTTAAACTTGGCTTCTTAGTCATGTTGTGCTGGCGCTGTGCTGCTGTATATCTCTAACTATAAAGGTCAATTTGTCAGCAGCTACAAGAGGACTAAGTCTCTACATTTCCCACCCACTTGAATGCAATTTCAGGTAGTTTACTGGTCAAGACAAGAGTACGGAATCACAATGTTATTAGTCACGTTGATAACACAGCTCTGTCATACAAGGCAAAAAGGCACAGCGGGCAAGCAGTTAACGGTGTGCTGACAGAAATTAAGGTGTGTGTGTGTGTGTAGGCTGTGTTTTGTGCAGGTGCAGTGATGATGATCCAGCTATGTTTGGGGAGAAAGTCACACTAAAAGAACATAAGCTCTCTGTCCACTACTTCTGCTTGGTAAGACAAAACATACAAGGTATTTCTGTTTTCACAGAATGCCAGCAATATGTGCATTTTTCAGACTTCAAGCAATCCTATTTCTTTTTTATTTGTCTCAGCTCACATCATGTGGCGTTTATCAGCGAGGAGAGGAAGGTGAAGGCATCTTTGGTTTCTTGGTGGAAGACATTAAAAATGAGGTCCGCCGGTCGGCTCGACTGGTGAGCGGTTCATTATTACCTTACATATATCAAGAGCTTTAGAGGAAATACTACGAATAATAATTTAACACCCTGTACCTTTGATGAAGAGTAAAATCTGTAGGTACAATTTGCACGAGAAGCCGTGCAGCCCTGTGTGTGACTATTGCTTTCTTGTGTACTGTATGTGTGTCTTAGACGTGTTTTGGCTGTAAGAAGAAGGGAGCATGTGTCGGCTGTAATGTCCGGAGCTGCAGGAAGATGGTTCACTTCCCCTGCGGGAGGAAGCAAATGTTTGTCTCCCAGTTTACCGGATACTTCCCGTGAGTGCTGATTGTATGTGTGGGTTAAATTTAAAAATCTACAGCCAACCACTGTGGTGTAACACCTGAACACTTGAGGTAAAGGTAAAGCTAATATGATAGTAAATGGTTATTTAAACATGTCAATTATTTGATACCCCAAAATAATTGGGATAAAAACCTGGAAGAAGTGAATAAGCAGGAAAGGGGTTAAAATCCGAAACATTATGACCCAGTTTCCCGCACAGGGATTATATCTAATCCTGGACTAAATACTTTTTCCTATTGTGGTCTTCATTGACTTTTTCCTTTTAGTCTAGGACCATGCTTAATCCATGACTGGGAAACCGGCTGTATGGATATAACAGTAAAACTGGGCTAAAGGTAATGGATAAATAGTGGAAAGGCTGTCTGAGTTCTGTAAGAACTGATTTAAAATGCTGTTAAAATTCAGCCCCAGTAGCATTTGTTCCTGTTAAAAGGCTCTCTGCCAAACTGCAGGTACATTACAAAACTGTCTTTCCAAGCTGGAGCTACATAATACTGTAAATATAAAACACAGTAACTTCCACATGGTCTGACTCTCTGTCTGTGTGTCCAGATCTTACTGTCCAGATCATAGTCCCTCTCAGTCTCTGTGTACTGGATTAGACGTCAGTCTGCCTCACTCCTGCTCCATCTGTTTGGACTCTATTGATCCCGTCTTGTCTTACTCCATCCTCAAGTGTCCGTCCTGCCATACCAGCTGGTTCCACAGAGATTGTGTGCAGGTAGTGAGAGTGTGCAGAGAACGCTGATCTCAAATGTTGGGTTGGCTGTTGAATGGGGACATTTTTTTATTACAGAAAATTTAGCTAGACTTTTCTTTCATGGAGACTCGGTTTATTATTTAAACTCCATCTTTTATAAGTACAATGTGTAACTTACTGCTTGTGTTTTTATGTGTGTGTTTTTATTTCTTGTGTGTGTGCGTGCGTGCGTGCACGTGTGTCAGCGTCAGGCCCACAGTGCAGGCCTGTTCTTCTTCAGATGTACCCTGTGTAACAACAAGGAAAACTTCCAGGAGGAAATGCTCAGAATGGGAATATACATCCCAGAGAGGTAACTTTCAACTATACCATCAGTGGTTCCACACCTCACTTTAGTTTTTCCAAACATACTAAAACACTGATTTTCTGAGACATTTTAAAACCAGCAACATGAATTTATCCCCACAGCACAGCAGATTATTCACTGAAGACAGAAACTGTTTCTTTATCCGGGAAAATCTCTTATGTACTTTTTTACATTTCTGGGTTTCTTGCAGAGATGCTTCATGGGAGTTGGAGGCAAATGCATATTCAGAGCTGCTGGAGGTTTATAAGCACTGTGACGCTCTCACCTGCCTCTGCGACAGCGGTCGCACACACTCTGCCAAGAGCGGGTATGGCATTTATATTTACATTATGTTCACAGATTTGTCCCTGTCATTTCTTTTTTTCCTTTCACTTCACTTCAAAGGAAGTTGGTAAAAAAGCTTTTATCTGTTATCTGTCTTCACTAACCTTAAGAATGGCTAAAAGGCTGAGCACTCACGCAAAGGTGGTTATCTACTCGATGAGTGAACCCCGGGTTTATCATGTATGTTCACATGAAAGCTAAAAGTATTAAACGACCAAACATTAAGCGCTTTGGTCAGTAAGACGGGACAAGATCTATTATATTAATGAAGTTTAGCCAATTTGAAGTCAAAATATAGACTGTAAGTTAACAGAGTTCAGTATCACAGCTCTGTCAATAATACACTGGGGAATCTGATTGTTATTCTGTTAAATTAATGTTTAGATTTCAGTAAAACAGGTTTAGTTTTTGTTCTTTCAGTGATGTTTAACGGTCTGAAAGCAAGAAAAGAAAAAATATAAAAATTCAAACATATGTGCAAATGTAATATAAGGTTATTACTGATGCTCATCAGATAAAGACAGAGACACTAGGTGTTGCTGAAAAGCTTTAAACCCGCCTACTATCTACACACTGAGGTCTGAGGGATAGTCGAGGAATGGTCATGCTATCTCATGGAGAAATGATGATGGTCTGTATGTGCTGATTTCATATGCACTGATCTCTCTCTAACCTACTCCAGAGCAGGTTACTTAGGGCTTAGTATTTTTCATATATCTTAGATATGTAAGGTCATGAGGCACTAAAACCTAAATCGCATAACTTCATAATCCTGTTTCTGTGTTTCTCTCAGCTGGTTTGAGGTGATCCGCTGTCGGTTGTGTGGATCCAGAGGGACTCACAGGAAATGTTCAGGACTGAAATTGTATACCAACAACTGGGCCTGCACTGACTGCACACAAGCTACAGATGGGAAAGGTGTGGGTGGTTAATGATGGACTGGCTCCATGTTTGTAAAATGCTAGTTAATCTTACCTTTTATCATTTTTTTTTTTTTTTTTATCCGACAATATCTGAGCTCTTCCCGATGTCACTCAGCTCTGCCTCCTCTCCACTTTACAAACTGATGGAAAGATGACTGACTAAACATTCTGAACTGTGTTTCTTTGTTCTTCAGCCTCCCTTGTTGGGTCTCCTCAGGGAGGTCAGAGAAGAAGTCTGCTGTCCAAACGCCACAGGCCTTCAGTTCACTCCTCCATCAGCTGTAAAAGGTACAAAAGGTTAACGCTTTTGTATCTCACCACAGAGGCAGGATTCATATTAATGGTCACTGTCTCTCTTAGAGCATCTTTACCTGAAAGATCTGGATCACCTGAGGAGATTCTGCAGTCTTTGGTCCCTCAGCTTCATCCCCCCAGTGTCCAGGTGGAGGTGACTGGGGACCAGGCTTTGGCAGCTGGTCTGGACTTGGTCAGGAGGGCTGACTTTGACCCCACACAGACTCTGTCCATCAGGTCAGTGGCATAAAGCTTTTTACAGTTCTGCTTTTTGTTTGGACTTTCTGCTATCTGTGTCTTCTTCTTAGCTGTGTCACCTTATTTGTCCAGGTTCAAAGACATGGATCAGACTGCACTTCCCAGCAGCCCGTGGGACAGTGACACAGCCAAGAAGTACTTCCTGAAGCTGCTGATGCACCAGATCCAGGAGTGTGTGGTGTTCGAGGGCCCAGATGGATCCAAAAACTTGGCACTGGACTCCCAGGGTAGGTGAAGTTATAGAGCTTATTTATTTAGAATAAAACCAATTTGTCTTTATGCCACTGAATGCAAATGAAAAATCTTTGTGTCTGTATGTGTTATTCAGCTCTGTGTGAGGATCTTTATTTTGATGTTGGCTGCCTGCTGGCCCTCTCTCTGGTCCACGGCGGTCCACCTGTTGGCTTCTTCTCCCGTGCTCTCTACCAGTGTCTATTCAACTACCCAGCCAACCGTCCACTCACTGTCACACACATGACCCCTGACACACACTTCACCCACCAAGTTAGCAGGGTAAGTACAGGACATACTTTCATAGACTGTATGGTGGATAAAATATAATTATAGGTAGTTTTGAAATAAAGGTTGAATGATTTCAGATTGCAGAGGCAAAGTCTTTAGATGAGCTGAAAGCAGTCATGGCGGTTACCTGGGAGTACCTGGCACTAGCCGGCTGCAATCGACCAATAAGCAGCCTGAAGGAGAGAGAAGCTCTGGTGGAGGATCTGGTCAGCTTCACCATGATCACCAGGATGCAGCTGCCACTACAGAGGTAAGATAAATGAACAGACACGGACATGGAAGTGAAAAGCCAGCAGATACTGTATATGGCAGTTTTCCTGCGTGCACTGCAGGCTTGAACTTTTCTCGATGTTGCTTGATAGAAGTGCTTGTAAATGTGCAAGAATCAATCAGATCAGTCTTAAACAGTTATACCAACCCACTAGTGCATGGCCCTGTGATGTTTAATTTGCTTCCATGTGAGAAAAGTGTAGGTAAATCTCTGGCAAAGTCAGAGGATGCCAGTAGGCATTATGTGTGCTGTCTCCTACACACATGCTTGAAACAGTTTCCAATAATGAGAACACATCTGACAGAATTTCCTGTCTGGAACTGATGCTCATGTTATTTACACAATTGTCCCAAATATAAGACACTGAGTATAGGGTGGCCTGTATTTTCTTTTGAGGACAGGAGACATTCTGCAGCTGTGATGTGTTAACTCCATAAATATAATTTCACTTCACCTGTCTGTTATCAGTTCCTCTGTGATCAGGTGGACTCAGTGAGTCAGAGACCAGGGAAAGTGGAAACTAGTGTGACTGCAAATGAGCAGAGTGCAGTGAACACACTCACTCTGAGCTGAAATGAGACTAGTGCAAAAAAAGCATAAATACATTTTTAAGATGTGCAATATCGGTGCAAACTGCTCAAGTACCAGATCATTCTTCTCTGTAGTTAGTTATCTATATATTCTAGTTCTCAAATTATTCTATTTATTTGTAAATATCTGTAATATTTAAAAAAAAAAAAAAAAAAAAGGCAACTTGCACTGGAGGGACCTCAGAAAATAAGTTTTGTTCCTGTCATGTTTCACATGAGAACAATGAGAATAAAGCTCTTTGAATCTTGAATCTTTGAACATATTTTATGTTATCTGTCTTGGTCCTGTTGTCATATGATGTTTTAGGAATAAATATGAATTCAGCAAATCGATATTCCTGAATGTTTTTATTTGCTACAGTTTACAAAGTTAGGGAAGCAATGTTTAAGTGGAGTCTGATGTTGCCGTACACACCAAGAAAGATTCCTAGTCTCTTCTTCACAGTGAGAAATTCAGTTATTAATTTAAGACCGTTATTAGATCAGTACTTGCTATCAGGAGATATCCAAAACTGTGGTACTGTATCATATTAAAACTGGAAAAAGCTGGACAGGTGCATCTTAATTACTAACAGGTGTCCTAATAGGAAAGAAACATGCCAAATTAAGCAATTCATTCACTTCCTGTTTGTTTCTGAAGAACCCGCTGCTAGTCATCAGTCGTTTTAATATGTTTTGTAATGATTGTGTTGTTAACATCCTAAAGCATAAAGGGCTGTAAATCAGTGGTTACTCTGCTTATTTTTGTCCTCCAGGCTTCGGGAGGGTCTGCAGACTTTGGGTGTCTTTGATCAGGTGATTGAAGTTTGCATTTCTCAATTACTGATATACAGTTCAAAAATGTCTCCATACATAGCTGTTTGTAACCCGGTCAACACTATTAGGAATATTTTGAAGGAAAAACAAAGGCTAAGATGACTTAAGCTGGACTGATTGATATAAAAGGCAAGCTGCTAATGTTATTAAAGAGCCGTGAAGATGTTCTATTCAGGAGCTGAAATGGAGAAAAGTCAAAGAAAATGTATTAATTACACTGAACTGTGATCTGATCCAGGTTCAGCTCTTCCCTTCTGTCTTCTGCGGAGTTTTCTGTGAAGCTGCTGCTCATCTCACAGCCCAGACAGTTGATCAGCTCTTCACCATCAACTTCTCTGAGCAGGAGGAGGCACTGAACCGAGAGATACCTGTTGTCACCTTCTGGAGGCACTTTCTGCTTGAGTGTGAAGGTAGAATGTTCTCTTGATCCTATGTTTGCTGAAATCCACCCCAATGCACAGAAAATGTTTGCACTGGGATGGATAAAAGTGGTATTGGGTCCTACTCTGTTCCCTCTATTTTATGTGTAGATGCGTTCTCAAAATTCTTTGGAATAAGAGTTTCATTTTTCATACTTAAATTCATCAGCGGGTATAATTGGGCCTGAGCACACCTCAGATCCAAATCAGTACCTGTCCCTCTCTCAGTACTTCCTGTCTGTGTCTCTGTGCTTCATTGCTTTCTTCTGAATATATATGACAAATATGTGGGACCCCTTTTGCCTTCGGAGCTGCCTTAATTCTTCATAGCATAGATTCAGCAAGATGCTGGAAACATTCCTTTGCACATCCATGATCCAAATCTCCCAATTCACCAAAGGTGCTCTGTTAGACTGAGATCTGCGAATTGTGGTGTTTAAGTGCAGTGAACTTATTGTCATGTTCATGAAAGCAGTTAGAGATGATTTGGGTTTTGTGATGTGTTATCCTGCTGGAAGCAGCCATCAGAACATGAGGTCACCAACAATACTCAGGTAGACTGTGGGATATAAACAATGTTCAGTTGGCTCTATGGAGCCCAAAATATCACTGACACCATTACACCGTCATACCAGTCTGAACCATTGATACAAGGCAAGATGGATCCATGTTTTCATGTTGTTTACACCAAACTGTGATCCTACCATCCAAATGTCGAAGTAGAAATTGAGACCTCATCAAAGCAGGCAACATTTTTCCAATCTTTTGTCCAGTTTTGCTGTTCTTACCTGACAAGAGTGTGCTCTGTAGCACGTCTGCTTCAAGGTTTGACATGTGCAGTGATCAGTAGACTCTGATTTTAAAAGCTAGACAGACTCAGCTGCTGAATATCCCTCATTGCTTTCCGTCTGGCTCTCAGCTTCCAAGCAGGTCGATCCTCTTCTGAAGGTGTAAATCTTTAAAAACACCCCAAACAAAAACACACAAACAATATAGAGCATTCCTGTGTGCATCTTCACCCTTACGTCGCAATTTAAATCAAAGTGATTTGGGACCAAAACTTAATTGGTTCTTTCTTTGCCTATGCTCCGCCTTTTTACTAAGTTTCGAGGTTTTTGCCTCATCTTTTAAAATATTTGAATATTTATGCTGTAAAATATTCAGGTTCATTTTTTTCTTTCCTCAGTTGGAAGGAGCTCTATCTCCCTGCAGGACCTCCTTTGCTTTGCCACAGGAACTGAAGAGCTTCCAGCTGTCAGTCACCTTCCTCCTCCCTCCATCTCCTTCCTCCATCCTCCCACCTCCCCTCCCCCAGGATTCAAAGAAGAAGGGAGAGGTGTAGACTGGAGGGACAAGGGGCTCTTCCCTCAGAGTGAGCCCGAGTCCAGACACCTCCTCCTACCTGTCACTACAGCCTACCAGACCTTTAAAAGCTCCATGGAGCAGGCCATCAGCCACCATGTGCACCTTCTCCCTACAGAGAGTTTGAGGGAGGTGGAGGTTGAGTTTGGATCAACATGTTTGTGATCTGTGTTTGACAGTAAACTCCCTGATTTTACTGATGGCTTTGAAAATAGGAATTATGGTAATGGTAATGGCCCTCCTGACCAAGTCCAATTAATGGTAATTAAAACTGCAACTCATAACTGCTAATCGTTTTTTTTTTTTTTTTTTTGTCTGATTATCTAAATTGTTTCTGCAATACTGTTGATGCAGAGAAACAAAATCTAAAAGGTTTTTTTTTGTTGTTTTGTTAAAGCAGTTACCTTTTGTTTCAACAAGAAACACTCTGTGTTGTAGATGGTTGGTGGCATTGGTTAGAGATACCAGCACACAGTAATGTGTAAACCCCAGAGTGTTTTCTACATCATTTATACTGGATAAACCCAGAGGACTGGCAGACTTGCATCATTCAAACATACATTTGATTTTTATGACCTCTTTTTTACAGCGCTATTTTGAAGTACTTAAAGGGGAGCTATTACTCTTCTCCTTTCTCTGACATGTGTTTAATGGTCTTTAGTAGAATGCTGGCACAGCAGGTCCTCACAAGCTCTGAGCTCTACAAGCACAGGGTGTTTCCCTCAGTAAGCTTCCTGGAGTGGATCAATCAGAAGAAGGTAGACTATATGGGTTCTATTGAAGATGTAAATCTCTACACAAATATCCACTCCTCCATCTGTTTACTGAACTGTTTATTCAAGCAGCAGATATGACTGAAAAAACCACAAACTTTTTCCTCCCTGTGGCTCTCTGCTCCAAGCTCACTGCTCCCTGCTGAGGACAAAAGTCTTTAAATACTTTACAAATGTACAGTTTGAGCTTAAAAATGAAACTTGATATCAGCGTCCATGAATCAGTCCAAACCTGATCCCTGCTCGCAGGGTGGATGATTGGGGATGATTTTCTCCTCTGGAGCAGTCTAGACTTAAATCTTAAAATAATTAAATCAGTTGCCTGAAGTCTGAAGTACTCTCCCACTGTAAAATGCACCCTAGATAAACTTTATATAAAGTTTCATTTTGGGGTTATTACAGCCTTGCAAAGACGTGTTAAATAATGACAGTGGTGCTGTTTGTTTTATTATTTTTTTCCCTTTTAGAGCTAGAAAAGAACAATGGCCCAAATGTAGCCCTGAACTGAAATCCATCTAGCATTAAAAATTGTCATTTATCTCAACATTTTTGATACGGTGCTGATTTTATAACCTTGCTTTTTTAGTTCAGTCATACTTTACTGTACATATGTTTGAAGATTTTTTTTAAGTGACTTATTCTTGCTATGCTTATTGCTGTTTGTTTTGTTTTTTACTTTTCATTTTCTCAGATATTGTTAAAAGACTGTAATCATTATCCCTAATCCAAATATAAAAGAACAAGGTGTCCATGTCAGAGTTTCACGCTGTGCATTGATATTCTGTGATGTTATTGGATTGTGGAAATCAGTTTGGGACCAGGTCGAAGTGAAATTAATTTTACTCATTTAGTGTTCTCAGTGATTGACTTTCTATCTAATCTGTGTTCTGTCAGGTACAAATCCAAAAGTGTAAAATAAACTTGAGAGCAAATTAGGATAAAGCATGAACACAGTTATCACCGCTGCTAAGGAGGTTATGTTTTTGGTAGCATGTGTGTTCATGTCATTCTGTCTGTAAATATGATCACTCACAAAGTTTTGAATGAATTGTGATAAAACTGTAGGGGTGTAGAGTGGGGTCATGTTAACAGTCCATTAAAATCTGGCTTACATCCACCAAAGTTTTCAAGGTCACCGTAATGACTTGTTGGCTTGTTCTTTTTTTTTTTTTGTGGTGAAGGAAGACATCACATTAGTTTGCATTTAACAATTTATACTACCACTATCTACGAGCAAAACCGATACGGTGAGCTGCGGTTTGGCCTTTGTCATTGGTCCGTCCAGCGGCTGGCTCTCACGGCTCGGATTTCTCCCATCAGTGATAAAAGCTCTGTAAAAGAAACACATGCCTTCCTGCCCTCACGTCCCTAATTGTGACATGGTAGTTTTATTCTACCTAGCAACAGGGTGCAGTGACCTATACACACACCCTCCTTAGATGCAGACTTACATGTTTTCAGAAAACCTTCAAGCATAAGATGAACATATTTTCTCCAACACCAGGAAGGCCATAAATAAGATACACATATCTCCCAAAGGCCGTGAAGTTAGTCTGGTGACTACTGGTCCACTATCTGTCAGCTCTCTATCTGATGTATTTATTTATCTATTATTTGCTTCAGCCACTACTTATTAATTTCCTGCAGTTTAATTTTAAGCATTTGTCATTTTCTTCATTGAGTAAAAAATAAAACCCAACAGACTTGTGACAAAAAGTCTTATAACTTAGAAACTATGATTCTTACAAGTGCGGTGTTTCCTGTCAACTTATAGAAAGTACAATATAAAGATTTAAAATGCCATGTCACATTTGACCTCTGACCTCCTTCAAGGTCAATGGATTGATCTGAAGGTCAAAGTGATAATGCTATATAGAGCTATTTAAAACTGTTTCTTACTGCCATTATTTGTATTGATGACATGTAGACATATAGGGAATGATATATGGGGATTCTAAATATGTTACTTTGGACCTTTGGCCTCTTCTTCAAGGTCAAATAAGGTCAAATTTTCATAAAATGTCTTTTATCTTTAAAACTGATTAAAATTCTAGTGCCTTTGTTTGTATTGGCAGTGTTTAGGAAATGAAACTGGTTTTATGGGGATTTTAAAGTTCACATTATAGTTTGCATCCAAATATGTCACATTTATCCTCTGATATCATGTTTACATTTTACCTCTGCCAGTTATGTCAGGTATTTTAAAATAGGTTTCAGCGAGGCAAATAATAAAAGCCTGCACTTTGCACCTGTTTTTACTGCACTACACACTTAAAGTACATTTAAAAGGACCAAAATGAATATATACAGAATACTTCAGTGTATTCTATTGAATATTGAGTCATACTTCAGTCTTGCTGAAGTATGACTCAATAGGCTGATGTATAATATGTATTCCTTGAACAGAGACTTTCTGGCACTGGGAGCTTACTGTATTTAAGAAGTAACAAAAGGGGCAGATACAGACAATTTTAAAGACTGACTCAAGGGGAAAGTGAGGTAGAAAATGGTGCACAAGCAACAGTGATGACTGCAACCTCGAGAGGATTGTCAAGAAAAGTCAATTCAAGAAATTGAGAGCGCTTCACTGAGGCTGGAGCCACCACATACTTATATCTTTAAGAAAGATGGCTGTGTGTGCTTATTCTTAGTATCAACTCACTCATGAACCAGAGACTTCAGAGGCATCTTACCTGATCTAAGGAGAAAAAGAACTGGAATATTACTTAGTGGTCCAAAGTCTTTTCAAAAGAAAGTAAACTTTGCATTTCATTTGGAAAACAAGATGGTGTAGTGTGGAGGAGGAGTGGACTAAACCGATGACTAAACCGAATGGTGCACCTGTATTTGACATTTGATGTGGACATATCGGGCAGAGATCCGACCCATCTCCAGCCAAAAATACAGCCCCGGAAATAGCCAGTCCAAGGTCCACACCACCATTAACACCACCACCCATAAAAACCCAGATGAGGGTAACAGTGCAGAGGGGCATAGTTAAAGCAGATTTAAACAAACTGACTCTACAGGGAACCTTAACTTTACTTTATTACATTTTTAGAGCACTTTAAACACAGGAACTGTAACAAAGTGCTGTACAGACAATGCACTTACACATTCACATAAAACACAAAATACATAACAATAAGAACAGGCTAGAAGCAACAGTCTTAACTTGGAGTAAAAGCCAAACGGTAAAAATGGGTCTTAAGAAAAGTCTTAAAAGTAGATCTAAAGGAGCACTCCTAATATATGATGGAAGGTCATTCCACAGTTTAGGAGCAGCAATACTGAAAGCTCTATCTCCTCTGAGTTTAAGTTTTGACCTAGGTACTCTCAGGAGTATTTGGTCAGCTGACCTGAGCAAACGAGTCGAAGTATATGGGTCAAGTAGCTCAGAGAGATAAAAAGGAGCAGAGCCATGTAGACCTTTAAAGACAAGTAAAAGGATCTTATATTGAATTCTAAAATGTACTGGCAGCCAGTGCAGGGCAGCCAGTGCAGGGGTAATATGTTCTCTCTTTTTAAACTCTGGTTAGTAACCGAGCAGCGGCGTTCTGAACCAGCTGGAGACGCTTTACGGACAACTGGCTGATTCCAGAATAAAGAGCATTAAATAATCTAAACGGGAAATAATAAAAGCATGAATTAGAGTTTCAAATTGTTGCTCAAGGACGAATGGGCCTTACCTTAGCCAGCTTTCTGAGATGATAAAAACAGGACTTAACCACTGACCTGACTTGGCGACACAACTTTGGCTACAGGATATGCTGATAGAAACCTGTGGTTAGATTGGCTGGTGGGCACCACTGGACTCCATGCCTCGCCTGTGCAGCAGCTAGACCTAAACTTAGAACCGTCCCAGGCCCTTTACATCCCTGAGACGACCCAGAAGGCTTTTCCTGTATACTAGCCCTACACATGTCAGCCAAGAACTGGAGTCAGTTCACCAAATTAAATCTTGTCATAGGAAATCACACCACACCACCTGGCTTCTCACCAACTCTGTGAAATTACACCTCTTTGACCCGGAGGGGTAATTTCAGAGTAGGAGACCTGCCAGATGACTGTTGTAGAGACAATCTCAATGATACCACATGGACAAACAGCTCTGAGTTAGTGTGATCCAGAGCGACGTGTCAGTGGTTAAACATCTCCTTGATTGTGATCCAGCGTCTGACTAGTGAATTTTTCCCGATTAACGAACATGTGGGGACCCGGGCTGACTCAGGAAGTATGTTTGGTCCCAAAGAGCAGGCTAGAATGGGTCCTGAGTCTCACGAACATTATTTTACTTCTTTGTGTGCGGCTCAAAGATACACGGACATGTTTTCTTTGGAAAAAAAATCATGAACCAAACGGGCCTTGCGGTGGTTAGCACTGTTGCCTCACAGCAACAAGGTCCTGGGCTCAAGTCCACCTCGGCCGGCACCTTTCTGTGTGGAGTTTGCATGTTGTCCCATGTGTTTGTGGGTTTCCTGTGAGCATTCTGGTTTTCTCCCATGGTCCGAGGACATGTAGTTAGTGGAGTTAGGTTAAATGGTGATTCTAAATTGCCCACAGGTGTGAGTGTGAAGAGTTGTCTGTCTCTGTGTGTTAGCCCTGTGACAGGCTGGTGACTCGGCCAGCGTGTGAGCTGCCTCTCGCCTTCTGACAGCTGGGATGCAGAAGGAAATGGATGGATGAAACAAACCTCAATAATGTTACCATTTTGACTATGTCCATTGGTCAGTAACTGCTGTTGTTGCTAGGCAACAGGAGCACCTGACAATGGTGTTCTATGTAGGCGGGGCATGTTACAAATTTCAAAAGTGAACTCTGATGTCACTGCATCGCTTAGTTTCAGCACTTTTCAAACTAGGAAAACACAACACATCAGACAAGAGACAGCTCAGCACACAACAGACAGCTCACCAGACAACACACAGCTCACCAGACAAGACACAGCTCACCAGACAACAGACAGCTCACCAGACAAGACACAGCTCACCAGACAACAGACCGCTCACCAGACAAGAGGCAGCTCACCAGACAACAGACAGCTCACCAGACAAGACACAGCTCACCAGACAAGAGACAGCTCACCAGACAAGACACAGCTCACCAGACAAGAGGCAGCTCACCAGACAAGAGACAGCTCACCAGACAAGACACAGCTCACCAGACAAGAGGCAGCTCACCAGACAACAGACAGCTCACCAGACAAGACACAGCTCACCAGACAAGAGGCAGCTCACCAGACAAGACACAGCTCACCAGACAACAGACAGCTCACCAGACAAGACACAGCTCACCAGACAACAGACAGCTCACCAGACAAGACACAGCTCACCAGACAACAGACAGCTCACCAGACAAGACACAGCTCACCAGACAACAGACAGCTCACCAGACAAGACACAGCTCACCAGACAATAGACAGCTCACCAGACAAGAGACAGCTCACCAGACAACAGACAGCTCACCAGACAAGACACAGCTCACCAGACAACAGACAGCTCACCAGACAAGACACAGCTCACCAGACAACAGACAGCTCACCAGACAAGACACAGCTCACCAGACAACAGACAGCTCACCAGACAAGACACAGCTCACCAGACAAGAGACAGCTCACCAGACAAGAGTCAGCTCACCAGACAACAGACAGCTCACCAGACAAGACACAGCTCACCAGACAAGAGGCAGCTCACCAGACAACAGACAGCTCACCAGACAACAGACAGCTCACCAGACAAGACACAGCTCACCAGACAACAGACAGCTCACCAGACAAGACACAGCTCACCAGACAAGAGTCAGCTCACCAGACAAGAGACAGCTCACCAGACAAGACACAGCTCACCAGACAACAGACAGCTCACCAGACAAGACACAGCTCACCAGACAACAGACAGCTCACCAGACAAGACACAGCTCACCAGACAACAGACAGCTCACCAGACAAGACACAGCTCACCAGACAACAGACAGCTCACCAGACCAGAGGCAGCTCACCAGACAACAGACAGCTCACCAGACAAGACACAGCTCACCAGACAACATCTGCAAGGTAGCCTCATTTCCTCTTTTACAAATTTCGTCCTCTGACTAAAACTTTTCTCAGTTGATTTGGCCCAGTTCTCACAACAGAAACGTGATTTTCATCCCTCTTAATGCAGTTCTCCAAACAGTTAAAGCATTTTTCATAACTTATACTCACCTGTGCAAAAGGCACCAGATTGTTTTGGACTTGGATCAAAACCTTACAAAAGAGTATTGCAAAAATGTGGCCTAGCGGAGAGTAAAACGAGTTCAGACACAAAAATGAAATGTGAAGGATTTATTTGGAACATTATTAAATTCCTGAAATAGAGAAAAGAAAAATATTTGTGAAATATTTGCTTCAGAAAACAAGCAGAACAGATATGTGAACATGGCATCAACTACTGTATAGTCCATAAAGCTATGCTACATACATTCAGCAGCCACTTTATTAGGTACACTTGTTGGTTGGTTGGTCTGAAAAAAAGTTTGAGGTCATTTAATTGAAACACTAACACAATGCTGGGCAGTATTCAGGAAAATGAGAGATGGAGAGTTGTGAGTGAGAAAAGTGCAAACTGTTTAAATGAGTTTTAGGATTAGAGTGAGAAGTGCATCAACACAGTAACAAATATGCTCAGTAGTGAAGCATGTGTATGAACAACAGTAGTGTGTATAAAAACAATGAGAAATGTTAATGTGGGCGAGGACACGCCTTCCTGATCACCATGATTATCTCTGCTGTGAGAACTGCTCCAAATCGATTGAGAAGAAACTGTAACAGCATTTAAAAAAAAAACATTTTCATGGGAGGCTAATAATTCTGTCCTTATCTGTTGCTTCATTTCTTGGTGAAGAAGCCACAATGAACAGGCAAAATTCTGGAGCAGGACTGGTGACCGGCCCGCCTTACACCACTGAGCTTATTGCCCTGTGCTGGGGCTTTAAATCCTTGCAGATTGAATATAACAAGCTCAAGGAGGATGCGAATCAACTGCAGCAACTCCTGGAAGAAGAAATAAAAGTAAAAATGGAGGCACAAATGGAACTAAGACAAGTAAAGAAAGAATTAGAAGCAGAGAGGAAGGAAAAACAGCGTGCAGAGAAAAATGCAGAGGATATAAAAACAAAACTGCTGGAGGTACAAGAAGCCCTGGAAGAAGAAATGAGAGGAAGACAGGAGGTAAGCAGCACATTTGGGGAAATAAAGAAAGACGTGTTAGAATTAGTGTTGGAAATGCAGCATATGTTAAAAGCGGAAAAAGAGGGAAAACTAACGTCCAAAAAAGAACTGGAAAATCTAAATAAGGACTTTTTGGGATTCGAAGAAGAACTGGAAGAAAAAAGACGACAAATTCAACAAGCAAGAACTGAAATAGAAGACCTGAAACAAGATTTATTGGCAACACAACAGGAACTAATGGACGAGAAACTAGACATTTTTATAGAGACAACCCTGGAGGAGACTGAAGACACAGAGAAAGGATTTAAAGCAGCTTTGAAACAGCTGAAACAGCAGCACAAGGATGCCAAAAAGAATTTAAAACAGAAAACGAAAGTGGCAAAAAGGAAGCTGAAAGCAAAAGTCAAAGAGGGAGAGCAGAAAATAATTAACAGACTTAAAGAGCTAAAGAAGGAACAGAAGAAGAAAAAAACTAACAAGATGTGAATTCACCTTCCTCCTTCTCCTCATCCTTCCCTCCCTCTCCTCCTACCACCCCTTTCTCTTTCTCACTCCTAATCTTCCATTCCTCCTCCCTCTCTTTCCCTCTCTTTCCCCCTATGTCTACATCTCCCTGTTTTCCTTTTTTCTAGTTCTTAAGTTTCATATTGTTCAATTGTTAAAGTTCCCGTTTTATTTAGTTATTAAGTTTCATATTTTTTAGTTGTTAAGTTTCCTTTTTTTGGTTGTCAAAGTTCCAATTTTTAGTTGATAAGTTTTTTTTTGTTTTTTTTTTGGGGCCTCAGAAAAAATCTGACATCCACCCCAGCCATACAGCATGAACAAGCAGGAAACTCGAAAAAAAAAAAAAATTATTTATGCTGTCTGCTACAGGCTGGGGTATCTGTATAATTTTTTAGTTGATAAGTTTCCTTTTTTTGGTTGTCAAAGTTCCAATTTTATTTAGTTATTAGGTTTCCTTTTTTTCATATTGTTTCATATTTCATCTTTTTCTAGTTGTTAAGTTTCCTTTTTAAAAACTGTTTTGTCTTTTTTCTCTTCATATTGTAAATAAAAGCAAACTAAACTAAAGAGGTTTCTGTCAGTATGTACAACAGGATGAGAGGAAGCACTAACTCTTGTTTTTAGGTCCTCGTGGCTCCATTGATGGTGTACAACTCATTTTATTCACAGTTGTTTATCACAGTATTTACTGATCCTATCAAGTGTCCCCACAAAAACTGCTTTGAAATTGCATTTTTTAACACTGCAAACCTCATTTAATTCTTTTGCTCTCGTTTCAAACACGTCCATCATATACCACCCCAGATAGTAAAGTGACTCTGGACCGGATCCGCCCCGATGTATCACAGACTCTGGAACGGATTCACATCCGGGTCCGGCTCGGAGTCAATTCGCACATCGGGACGGATCCGGAGTGGATCAGAATCACAGACCGGGAAAAGTGCAGGACTGAATCTGGAAGCAGCATATTCATGTTAGAACCTCCACCATTGCTAATGAAATATTCTCCAACCTCCTAACCCTTTATAGGACACTCACTGAAATTCAAAATTTCAACCTCAGAGTGTTATTGGAGGACATAAGACTTTAATTACTGTTGTGACAAGTTCAATGAAGTTACCATATTTGGTTGCTTGACTGTAAGTGATAAAAAAAAAAATTCTAAGAAGTGTACAAGAAAAACACATATATGGTGAAAGAAACGTGTATTTTACAACATCATAACAGATTCATTAGAACATTGCAACATACGCATTATGATTTCTTTAAGACCACATGCTTCCTAACCTCACTGAGGTGTGAGGTGTGAGGTGGGCATCATATATAAAGTGTGTAGAAATGACCAAAAATCGTCACTTGGCCAATAAAAGGATTTAAGCATTAGTCTGAAAATGTTCCCTGGAAATAACATTCTCATTAGGCAGCAGGGTCCCCCTTTACTTATTTATAGTTAGATTATCAAGCAGAATTTTAATGATGTTGTTGAATGAGTTAATAAGCTTTTAATGAGAATGGTAAATGGTAAATGGACTAGTTCTTATATAGCGCTTTTCTACTCAGTCAGAGCACTCAAAGCGCTTATACAACACGTTTTTTACATTTACCCATGCACACCCATTCATACAAGCACTTCCATGTTTACTAAGCTAAGTGCTTTTTAATTATATAACATGTCAAGTCAAGTCAAGTCAAGTCAAGTCAAGTCAAGTTTATTTATAAAGCACATTTAAAACAACGACGTTGACCAAAGTGCTGTACAAGATCTGTAACCCCAAGGACTATACTAAATAAAAATAAAAATATATAAATAAATAAATAAAATAATAAAATAAAAATTAAATAAATAAAAACATTAAGAACAATAAATAACATAAGAAAATTAAAAATTAAAACGTTTAAAACAAGTACCATAAAATACCATAAAACAATCATCTAAAAGGAGGTAGCACTGCAGCCAAATGCCAAGGAAAAGAAATGTGTTTTTAATAGAGATTTAAATGTGTGTATCGTCTGAGCTGTGCGGATATGGAGAGGTAGATCGTTCCATAGCTTTGGTGCTGCTGCTGCAAAAGCTCGATCACCTCTCTGTTTTAGTCTGGTTTTAGGCCTCTGTAAGAGCAGCTGGTTCGATGACCTCAGAGCTCTTACAGGGGTGTGACAGTGAAGCAGCTCAGACAGATACAAAGGTGCCAGTCCGTTTAAGGCTTTAAAAGTAAGCAATAAAATCTTAAAATCGATTCTAAAACGGACAGGGAGCCAGTGAAGGGATGACAGGACTGGGGTAATGTGTTCATGCTTTTTTAAACCGGTTAAAAGACGAGCTGCCGCATTCTGGACTACCTGCAGGCGGCGCACAGATGATTGATCTATGCCAAAGTACAGAGAATTACAGTAGTCCAGGCGGGAAGTAATAAAAGCATGAATAACTTTTTCCAGGTCCTGCTGTGGGAGATAAGGTTTTACCTTGGCAATGACTCTGAGTTGGTAAAAACTGATTTTGGTAACAGCACTTACTTGCTTCTCCATTTTAAAACTACTATCTAAAATGACACCCAGATTTTTCACAGCATCATGACAGTGAGGAGCCAAATGACTTGGAGTGCCAGAGGAGTAGCTTGAGGGGTCAAATTTACCAAAGCATATGACCTCGGTTTTGCTTTCATTAAGATTTAGGAAATTGTTTCTCATCCAGGACTTGATGTCACTTAGACAGTTCAGCAGGGGTTCCCATGGATCTCTGCTGTTCAGTTTGATGGGCATATACACCTGGATGTCGTCGGCAAAACAGTGGAAACAAATATTATGTTTCCTAAAAATCGACCCTAGAGGCAACATATACAATGAGAAAAGAATTGGGCCCAGAATGGACCCCTGAGGCACTCCACAAGAAAGCTTTGCTGTGGTAGAAAAACAGTTTCCTAGATGGACAGAGAAACTTCTATCAGTAAGATAAGATCTGAACCAAGTCAGAACCGTGCCTTTAATGCCAATTTCATGTTCTAGGCGGGATAGAAGGATCTCGTGGTCCACAGTGTCAAAGGCAGCTGACAGATCTAGAAGTACTAAAACTGCAGGACTACCAGAGTCCACAGTTAAAAGCAGATCGTTAAAAACTCTTAAAAGAGCCGTCTCTGTGCTGTGACGCATTCTAAAACCTGACTGAAACTTTTCCCACATTCCATGTTCACTTAAAAATGCTTGAAGTTGCTTAAAAACAACTTTTTCAAGAACCTTGGATAAAAATGGTAATTTAGAAATTGGTCTGTAATTTGAAAGAACATCAGGGTCAAGGTTCTTCTTCTTGATTAGAGGCTGTACAACTGCATGTTTAAAGGCAGCTGGAACACAACCAGATGCAAGCGCACTGTTAATCAGAGCGAGGATAGTTGGTCCCACTGAATCAAAAGCCTCTTTAAAAAGGCGAGACGGAACACAGTCTGTGGGAGAGTTTACAGGTCTCATATTTTGAATCACCTCCTTTAGTGTGGAGAGTGTGACAGGCTCAAACTGCTCAAAGACAGCTCTGCTGTGAGGAGGTGCAGATGAGTCTGTTTCAGCCTGAGGTGATGAAGGCCTGAGGGCAGAAATTTTTTCCACAAAAAATTTCTTAAAGTTTTCGCACAGTGCAGGACAGACCTTCGCTTGGTTTACATTACAGCGAGGATCAGCGAGTGAATTAAAAACACTAAAAAGAAAATGAGGCCTGTGACTGTTACTTGAAACAATGTTAGAGAAATAAGCAGACTTTGCATATTTTACTGCTTTCTGGTATTTCAATAAACAGTTACGCAGGATCTCTAAGGAGACATGGAGCTTATCCTTCTTCCACCTTCTCTCAGCGCGTCTGCACTCACGTCTGAGAGCGCGGGTTGTCTCATCCAGCCAGGGCTGGGAGGAAGGTTTGGTGCGTTTGGTTGTAAAAGGGGCAATACAGTCCAGTACAGCAGTGCAAGCAGATATAAAAGAGTTAGTGAAGTCCTCGGTATTCAGGCTCAAGCAAAAATCCAAATTGCTTAAGTCAGAGTTTTTAAAAGCAGCTGCAAAATCAGCAGCGCATGAAGAGTTAACCAAGCGCACACGACGTCTAGAGGATACTCTATTTATCCCAGAGCTGGGGAGCGCTGCTGTAAATAAAACAGGAAAATGGTCCGATATACCACAGTCACGTATCCCTGTGATGCAGACTCTAAGTCCATAAGACAACACCAGATCCAGTGTGTGACCTTTTTCATGAGTGGGACCACACACGAGTTGTGTTAAGTTAAAAGAGTCAATAAGCGAGGCAAATTCTTTAACCAGTGGACCACTCTCACAACACACATGAATATTAAAGTCGCCAACAATTAAAATACGGTCATATTTTAGTATGAGACCCGTCAGCAAGTCAGCAAAGTCACCGATGAAGTCCTTCGTGCACTTCGGTGGTCGGTAAATCACCGCGCAGAGCACCGAGGGGGAAGAGTTTATCTCCAACAGCTGCAGTTCAAAGCTGGCGTACAGGTCTGCCGAGACCTGACGACAGCGAAAACTGCATTTAAATATTGAAGCAAGTCCTCCACCTTTTCCAGAGATCCGCGGGGAGCTGAAGAAAGAACAGCCGGGAGGTAAAAGTTCGGAAAAAGGTGCAGACTCACCAGCATGAAGCCACGTCTCAGTCACAAACATAAAATCCAACTGCTGTGCGATGAAAAAGTCATTGAGAAGGAAAGTTTTGTTGGCTAACGATCTAGCATTTAGTAGGGCCATTCGGATGTCCAGATCCTTGTTAGCTGAGGCCGGGGCCCGCTTCAACAGGCGAAGGTTAGCATGGTTTACGCCGCCTCCTGCGCATCCTGCGCCAGGACGAGGGACGCCGAGTCTCCAGGATGACAGGTGGGACAATCGGCCTGATCCAGCGACGCCCGAAATCCACAGGCAGCCCAACAGCCTTGAGGCGGCAAAGACCACCATCCAGGGGGTAATGAACAGACAAACCTAGGAGTCTCAGGTAAGTTTTGACCCGCACCGCGATACCTCCCCGCTTTCCGCGTCTCCTCTGGCGTTTGTTGGGGACCGGAGCACTGGGCAGCCGGCGCAAATTCTCAGGTACATCCGATAGGTGTGGAGGAAAAATCGTTGAGTTTTTCTTTACAGTATATGCTGGTACCAAAACAAACTGGAGGTTTAGAAGTGTCTGCCGATCGTAGGTGATCAAAGCGGAGACATCTGGGCAGATGACTACCAGGAACAGAGCGACAGCAAACAATACACAGAACAGCTGACGGCAGGCCGTACACAGTGGCGCCATCTTGGAACTGCCAAAGCTTTCAATCCATCAAGTAGATGCTGCTGGTAGCTCCAGAAGTCATGTTATCATTTACTTATTCACAGTAACACAACATGCAGATGAGGCTGATGACCTGACTGGTGGTTGAGAAAAGTAAGATGGTAAATGGACTAGCTCTTACATAGCACTTTTCTACTCAGTATGAGCACTCAAAGCGCTATTACAACATGTTTACATTCACCCATGCACTCCCATTCATACAAGCACTTCCATGTTTGCTAAGCTAAGTGCTTTTTAATGAACTATCATTCACACACATTCACACTCCGACGGAACGGTCGGAGAGCAACTTGGGGTTAAGTATCTTGTCCAAGGATACATTGGCATGTAGCCTGGAGTAGCCAGGAATCGAACCCCTGACCTTCCGATCAGTAGGTGACCTGCTCTACCTACTGAGCTACAGCCACCTCAGGAAAGAAATCCTGATGTGGAGTGTAAAGGTACTCTATTCTCTTGAAATCTAATGGAGACAAAGTAAAAAGTACCATGAAATAAAAGCAGTACTTAAATAAATGTACATTTAATGATTTTGCTTTTAGTTTCTTTAAAAACTTTCTAGAATTAGTGAAACCAGTACTATTTATTAGGCCATTCAAAACGTTTGCAGTTGTAATCCTTGCTTCCATTAAGAGAAGGTAAATCTGGTGGTAAAAACCTCAAAGCATCGGCATCTTCATTTCAGGGAAAAACAAACTAAAAAACGTCACAGCAAGGCTACAAGAATTAGCATGAATTTTACTTACTATTTATTGTATTATTTTATTACTGTAAATTTATTATGATTTGGAATCAGGTCTCTCTTGCAAATGAGACAGTGAGTCTCAACGGGATTACCTGTATAAATAAAGGTTAAATTAAAAAAAAAAAAGAATTAACATGAATTAATATGTGAATTCATTCATGAAAAGCATGAATTACTTCATGTGTACCTCAAGAACGATCAGCAAAGCTCCTGTATGAGCAGCTTGTGTTTTACTGCAAGAACAGAACCGGACTGTCTGCAGTGAGTGAGGAGTGTCGTCATCATCACTCATGAATGTCTGTGTAGATTCTCAGTCATCCAGGTCATAGTAGTCTCTGGAGCTTGAAAAAGGCGACTGGACTTCTTTTTGTTTCTTGAAGACGTTTCACCTCTCATCCGAAAGGCTTCTTCAGTTCTCAACCAAATGGTGGAGAGACCCAGGTATTTAAACCCCTGTGGGCGTAGTCCCCTGGAGGTGGTTATGACCCTCTATTGATCATGTGCGTGAACACATGTGCCCAGGTGTGAAGGGGGCGTGGGTCATATTTAATCAGTGGTTTCAGTTGAAACCAATTTAGGACTCCGCTCCATTGTTTCCTGTGGCCTATTGAGGTCACTGGAACAAAGGTGTGAATGGGGGTTGAGACGTCTGGGAAGGGAGCTCAGGACAGCACTGTAAGCGGGGGAAAGTTCACTCATGAATAATCATATTTCTGTCTTCCTAGCTTCACAGACTATAAATGTAGCTTCCAGGCTCAGAGAACACACGCAGACTATTTGCTAATTTTTGGTACATTTCTGTAAGCACAGCGAAGATAAAGGTTTTCGGGAGTTTGGACTTTTCTATTGGAGGAAAAAAAGAAAAAAGGCCAGCATCTCATGAAGTAAGTTTAAACATTTTGCATGCAACAGGTAACATGAAATTGTCTTACAGTGGTATGAAAAAGTTTGGGCACCTCTGATAATTTTCATGATTTTCCTTTATAAATCCTTGGTGTTTCGGATCAGCAATTTCAGTTAAATATATCATATAGCAGAGGAACTCAGTGCTATTTGAGAAGTGAAATGAAGTTTATAGGATTTACAGAAAGTGTGCAATAATTATTTAAACAAAATTAGGCAGGTGCAAAAGTTCGGGCATCCTTGTCGTTTTATTGATTTGAATACCTTTAGCTCTAATTATTGGAACTCAAAATTTGTTTTGTAAGCTCATTGACCCTTGACCTACATACACAGGTGAATCCAATTATGAGAAAGGGTTCAGGTGGCCAGTTGCAAGTGTTTCTCCTCTTTGCATTTTCTCTGAAGAGTGGCAACATGGGAGCCTTAAAACAACTCTCAAATGAGCTGAAAACAAAGATTGTTCAACATCATGGTTTAGGAGAAGGATCCAAAAAGCTCTCTCAGAGATTTCAGCTGTCAGTTTCCACTGTGAGGAACATAGTGAGGAAATGGAAGAATCAAGAATCAACTGGCTAGGGGCATCCTATAACGTCGTCCAGAGGGCATCAATTCAAAGTCAGAATGAAGAGGGTGCTCTCTGTTAGCAACAATAGACCGGGCTTTCCTTAAAACAGCACACCGATACAGCATATCCAAAGAGCTTTGTTGTCGGCCAATGATTTTTCCTCCAGTACTAACAATGCTGTCTAATTTCTTCCTATTTGCCACAGTCAGGTTACCACACCAAACTGAGATATTGAATGTCAGGATGCTTTCAATCAAGCTTATGTACAGTCTTTCCAGAATGTTTTGGCTAACACCAAAGCCATTTAACATCCTAATGAGAAATAATCTCTGACTGGCTTTCTTACAGATGTAATCAACATTCTCCATAAAGCTCATCTTATCATCAATGTATGTTCCCAGGTACCTAAAACAGTTAACAACTTCCACAGACTGACCAGAAAGTGAAAGCCCTGTAACAGGGGCTGTGTAATTCAAGACAAGCTCTTTTGTCTTGTCAACATTAATCAACAAATAACAAGACTTACACCACTCCTCCAACCTGTGCACCTGAGCAAAATAATCGGGATTAAAATTCTTAAAAAAGAGACCAACAACAGCCATATCATCAGCATATTTAAACATCTTCACATTCCCATCCTGGAGCTGCATGTCATTTATATAAACAGAAAATAGCAATGGTGATAAAACACACCCTTGTGGAGCCCCCACATTAACAATAATTTTATCAGATAAAACATGATTAATGCAGACCCTCTGCGGACAATCAGTTAAAAAATCTCTAATCCAGTGAATCAGTCCTGGAGTTACCCCCATGTTAGTTAGCTGTTGCAATAGAATATGTATCGTCATTGTATTAAAAGCCGAAGTCAAATCAACAAATAAAATTCTTGCCTGAGCATCTGTTTGTTGTAAATGACGTGCAACGACATTAACCAAACACAATGTTGCATCTTCTGTGCCCCTTTGCGGCTTATATGCAAACTGCATAGGATCCAAATGATCCACAATATCTAAGGTAAGATATCTACTAACCACTCGCTCCATACATTTAGCCAGTACAGAGGTCAAAGCCACTGGGCGAAAATCATTAAGAGCTTTGGAACCGGGCTTTTTGGGAAGTGGTTAAATTATAGACGTCTTCCATATATTTGGAACTGTACATGTATTCAATAAAAATTGAAACAGTCTAGTCAGGACACCCTTCAGCTGTACTGAGCACACCTTTAAAATGCGTCCCTGCAAAGAATCCGGCCCGGGTGCTTTATATGGCTTAATCCTTTCCAAACAATTACCCACCACTTCTTCAGATAGCTGAATTGTTGGGCTTTGAGCTACATCAGCCATTATGGTACTGGTACTTTCCTTAAGGTCTTCAGTATCAAAACGAGCATAGAATTGATTTAAATTGTTTGCAAAGGAGAGGCTGTCCACTGAACAACTTTGAACCCGGCTCTTAGGAGCTTAGACCACAGGCACAGTTCTAGTTAAGGCTCGAAGTGACACAATCAGAGGTTACAGTCTATGACCTCTTCCCAAAATGTGGTTTAGAGAATCTGAAAGTAGGACAGGAGAAGTCAATATGGGTGGAAAGGGGGGCCAGAAAAACGGATTAAGTTTGGAGAGCCCCAGATGGGAGACCAGTGCTGCCTGCCATGCTCTCAGTAGGATTATTCCAAGAAGCTCATGGACTCACACATTGTGGGAAGAATCAAATGCAGAGAAAGTTAACTCATTGGTGGCATCCCCACCTACCAGCCATGGTTTAGAACTTTGGAAAAGAATGTACAGTCTATAGTGTATATAATGTAAAAAGTACAGTTAAACCCCACCAGGGAAAGTTTCCCCTGTCTCCAATGCCAGGGCAAGAGATAGTGATTGATTTTACTGACATGGGAGACCGAGTGAGAGGAGTGAGATACCTGCTAGTAGCAGTTGATGTATACACTGGGTGGCCAGAAGCCTTCCCCATTAAGAGAGAAGATGCTGCATCAGTAGTTAAATTTCTAATCAATAAGTACATCCCAAGACATGGGTTTCCAAAAAGAATTAAGTCTGATAATGGCACACATTTCAAAAATAAAGACTTGCAGCAAGTGGAAAAAGCTTTAGGCTTGAAACATGCTTTTGGGAGTGTTTACCATCCTCAGTCTCAAGGCAAAGTGGAGAGAATGAATCGCACTTTAAAAGACAAATTGGCAAAAGTATGTGCACAAACAGAAGTGAGGTGACTTGAGGTACCGGATTCACTCCCTATGAACTAACTCATGGTTTGCAATTTCCAGGGCCGAGTGCTGGAGCAGTCTCATCAGAAATGGCGCTGTCTCTAAAACACAAACCCTACTATGATCAACTAATGAGTCTTACCTCAGGTTTCTCCAAACAGATCCATCCAGCAGATTCAATGGAGGAGGCCACACCACACACTGCAGAGTGGGTGAGAGCCTTCAAGCGAAAGTGGTAGGAGCCAAGGTGGAGAGGACCGTTCCAGGTGACTGAGCAAACTACGTGTGCCTTAAGACTGAAAGGTAAAGGGGACACTTGGTTCTACTGAAGTAGTTGTGCTCCTGCTGCAGAACCAAACAGGACTCTAGGAGACGTCCAGAGTCAGGTAAAAGGAGCAGCACCTCAACAGGAGGACTGATGGTATGGACTAGTATGGAAGGTTTCTTACTGACACGGGGAGAGAATTGCCAACCATCTAGACTGAGAAAAAAGGAGAGAGGAGTTATTTTTTATATTTTCCTTTTTATTTTCATTTCATCTAATCTCAGATTTAATCAACATTTAATCATTACGGGGTCACGTGATGCAGTCACCCTGAGCAGACATTCGTCGTTGGGCCTCCGCTCCACTCGAGCCAAATTTGCTTATTTTCTTTATTCTTTTCAAAACCGATAAACTTTAGGCTTACTTTATAGCAACCCGACACAACTAAATCTGCCGGTAATAAACCAGTTGAAGAGCAAACCACAAGGAAGAATATGCTAACTAGCAAGGAAGCTAACCAAGGAGCTGAGCCGCACGATTCACTTGCTAGCGGCGCTGACAGCCTAGCGGCAGGCATCGCCCAGAGTGTCGTTGAGAAGATTTCAGCTCTGATGGACAAGAAGTTTGAGGAGTTTTCCGCTACCTTAAACACTATCTCTGCTAAAGTAGAATCTAACACGGAGCGCATCACAGAAGCAGAACACCGTGTCTCAGCGGTGGAGGATGATATGTCGGCTGTGGGACCCAGGCTGGCCGAGCTGGAGTCAAAAGTGCGCATCCTGACAGAGAAGTGTACCGATCTGGAGGGAGGGAGCCGTAGGGATAATATCTTAATCTACAACCTCAAAGAAGATGTGAAAGGCCATCAACCAGTCTCTTTCTTTGAGAGATGGCTCCCAGCTCTTCTCAACTTGGAGTCCAAACGGGGTGCCATTAAGATCGACCGAGCTCATCGGAGTCTCGGTCCGCGAAGACCTGACCGGCCGCGCGCTGTGATCATCAAGTTACATCACTTCAGAGATACGTCCAGGATTCTTGCAGCGGCCAGGAAAAAGGCTCCGCTCGCATATGAAGGACAAATGATCTTCATCAGACAGGATATGACTTCTGCAGTCAAAGAGATGCGCCGTGCGTTTAACGGGGTGTGTGAGCGTCTTATTAAGAAGGAGGTGAGATAAACCCACTCATTCCGATCACCCAAGGATGCACTTGCCTTCCTGGACGAACTGAACTGAGACCGTCTCATGGACTGGATGGATAAATACATTGGTCTCCGCTCGGAGATCAATGCTTCATTTTTCTGTCTCCTCAGTGTAGAAATAGGTTGCAAAGGTATGTGCTTAATTGTTGGATAGATGCCTTACGATTTTGATTACTGTTTACTTTTTGCCCCAGTATGCCTGTTAAACGGGACATGGCGAAAATATGTCGGTTGCTAAGGTATTTCATTAATGTGTGTATTTTGTTTTGGCTCGGGCTGGGTTGGGGGGGCTAGTTTTAGGGAGAATGTCTAAACTTCCTTTTTCGGCGGCGATGCTTCTCGGTATCATGTGCCCCAGTTTTCTTACAGCGGTTCACGTCCCAGAATCGCACAGGGAAGAGGGGAGGGAGGTGGGGTTGGAATGGGATTGGGATCCATCGTTTGGGGATGGCTGTTCTTTTGTTCATGATGTTATGTCATCTGTTATTGTTCATGCCACTATACAGTGTAAGCCACCTATTTTTTATGTCACTAAACTGCCGACTTTTTTTTTTCTAACTCCCTGTAAGTTCATGGAGGTCTGCTGCTGCACTTGGAAACCTCTCCTACAGACTGTCAAATTATCATATACTTTACCATGAGTGATCTCAAAATAGTTTCCCTTAACGTTAAGGGAATAAACAACGCGATAAAGAAACAAAAAATCCTAACATTTTTGAAAAGGGAAAATACAAAAATAGCTTTATTGTCTGAAACCCACCTAACTGACAGTGAGCACCTTAAACTGAGGAGGACCTGGGTTGGTCAGGAGTTCCACTCATCGTATAACTCAAAGAGTAGAGGAGTTGCCATACTAATCCGTCACAGCCTTCCCTTCACACTGGAGAAAACCATGAGTGATAAGGATGGCCGTTATGTTCTTATCTCAGGTTATCTTTATGGGGAACACATTTTAATAGGCTGCATATATGGCCCTAATATATACGAAGCTACTTTCCTCCCAAAACTTTTGTCAGATGTTGCTTCAGTACATACACCATACATTGTGTTAGGGGGGGATTTTAATTGTATACCTGACCCTTGTGTTGACCAGTCTCCTCCTAGACCCACCGCAACTTCCAGAAAAAGTTTGGGATTGCGTGAGTTTTGCCAGGACCTAGAACTGTTTGACACCTGGAGAGTCACCAACCCCAGAGAAAGAGATTACACTTTCTTCTCTCAACCCCATCAAACATTCTCCAGGATTGACTTCTTCTTATCCTCGAGAATGATATTGGATCGAGTGAGAGGTTGCTCAATCAACACATGCACAATCTCCGATCATTCCCCTGTAAGCCTATGTATTAGCCCCCCGTACGCTGACCCTGCTTCTCGCCACTGGAGGATGAACCCCTCTTTACTGAGTTATTCATCTTTTATTGACTACATTACAGTTCAGTGGAATACATTTTTGGACACTAATAAGACACCAGATGTCAACCCTTCATTGCTGTGGGAGACAGCTAAAGCTTATATTAGGGGAAGTATCATATCATATACCACAGCTCATAAAAAAGCCGCCATTAAAGAACAATTACAGCTAGAGAGAATAGTACAACAGACAGAGGTGCAATTTAAAAGCACACCTTCTAGAGCCCTTTCTAAAAAACTAAAAGCAGCTCGCTCAGCCTTTAATCAATTACTAAGAAAGCAAGCAGAATCAATCATTTTCTTTGCTAAACACAGATTATATGAATCAGGGAATAAACCAGGCCGGCTATTAGCAAGGCTAACAAAAGGCAGAAGGGAACCGAACACAATATTACAAGACAATAACCGAGACAGACATCACAAAACGACAGATATTAATAGGGTTATGAGGCAATTCTACCAAAATCTGTATTCATCTGAATGCGACTCATCTGACGCTGAAATAACAAAATTCTTAAGTGGCATTACTCTCCCATGCTTGTCAGAGGAACAACAAGAAATGCTAAGTGCTCCAATCTCTCAGAAGGAAGTCCAAGAAGCCATAGCCTCCCTTAAGGATGGTAAAGCACCTGGACCTGATGGCTTTTGTCCAGAATTCTATAAGAAACTAAGCCATCTAGTGACAGAACCACTCACGGACATGTTTGTACACTCGCTTGAACGTGGAGACCTGCCCCCTACACTAAAGTTAGCCAACATCAACCTCATCCTTAAGAAAGATAAACCACCAGACATCTGTGGCTCATATAGACCTATTAGCCTTATCGGGGTAGACAGTAAACTGCTTTCAAAATTACTCGCAACGAGACTGGAGAAGCTTTTGACTTTCCTAATAAACCCAGATCAGACCGGATTTATACAAAATCGTTTCTCCTTTACAAATGTGAGAAGACTACTTAATGTAATTCAATACTCGCACCAGACGAACTGCAGATCCTTTGCTATATCTTTGGACGCCGAAAAAGCATTTGATAGGATTGAGTGGAAATACTTATTCAATGTGCTGGAGAGATTTGGAATTGGGGGGGACTTTTTGAAATGTATCAAAATACTTTACAACTCCCAGTCGGCCTGTGTCATGACTAATGGTGTCCAATCTCCACCTTTTACTATATATAGAGGGACCCGACAGGGTTGCCCCCTATCCCTGCTACTATTTGCCCTCGCTCTTGAGCCCCTAGCTGAGGTTATCAGATCACAACAAGATGTGCATGGGGTGATGGTTGGAGATAAGGTCCATAAAATAGCGTTATACGCAGATGACATTCTGCTGTTTGTAACGAAACCTGACATTTCAATACCAGCTATCTTGTCCATTATCAAAAAGTTTGGTTCCTTTTCAGGTTATAAAATTAATTTTCACAAATCAGAAGCTATGCCATTAGGTACTTCTACCATTCAAAACCTGCCCTCCAGCTGTTCCCTGAGTTGTTCCCGACATGGCTTCACTTACATTGGAATTAATGTCTCTCCCGACTTGGCAGAGCTATGGAAGTTTAACCTCTCTCCTACACTTAAGAAAATAAAGAGAGACTTAGAGAGGTGGCATGATCTTCCCTTGTCATTCATGGGGCATATAAGCTTAATTAAAATGAACATTTTTCCACGACTTTTATATCCCCTTCAAATGTTACCCCTCTGGTTATCCAAAAAATTTACAGTTGATATAGAAAGAGCATTTTCTAGATTTATTTGGCATGGCAAGAGACCGCGACAGAGAATCAAAACCCTACAGCTGCCTGTTGACAAAGGTGGCCTGGCTTTGCCAAACATCTACTATTACAACTGGGCCTGCCATGCTCGTTACCTGTGGGACTGGTTACATGCTCATCTCAACTCGAAACCTTGTCTTGACTCGTGGGCCTCTCAGCCCTCTTCTTTGTGGAGCCTTGCCACGGGAGATGGGAGGAAGCTATCAAGGGATATTAAAAATAATCCAATTATATATAACACAATTAGAGTGTGGCAGGAAATTTGGAAACACACGGGTAGTGGGCCCTGCTCCTCACTCCTGACTCCCCTTACAAGAAACCAGGATTTTATCCCAGGCCTTGCCTCCAATATCTTTGACCTATGGCATCAAAGAGGAATCAAAGTGACCGGAGACCTGTTTACAGAGAATGTACTCATGACATTCCAACAACTACAGTCAAATTTTGGTATCCCCAAAGAACACTTTTATGGTTTTCTCCAGACCCGTCATTTTATTGGCTCTTTATGTCCCACTCCTTCCGGACTGGTTGCATACAATGAGATCGAGAAATTCCTTGTTGACCGGAAAAACATCAGGCATTTTATCTCTGCCTTCTATACACTGCTCTACTCTCTCAGCCCAGGCAATATCAGGGGCATTGTACAGAAATGGGAGAGAGACCTTGACACGGTATATATTGAGGATGATTTGCAGGAAGCCATCAAGGTGGTTAACTCGACCTTTATATGTAATAGACTTAGGGAGACACAGTATAAAATATTACATCGGCTACATATAACCCCCTTTATATTGAATAAGATCGCCAGCACTCCCCCCTAGAATCTAACACGGAGCGCATCACAGAAGCAGAACACCGTGTCTCAGCGGTGGAGGATGATATGTCTGCTGTGGGACCCAGGCTGGCCGAGCTGGAGTCAAAAGTGCGCATCCTGACAGAGAAGTGTACCGATTTGGAGGGACGGAGCCGTAGGGATAATATCCCCCCTAAGAGAGGCTGGAACCTATTACCACTATTTTTGGCAATGCAAACTTATCAAAAGATTTTGGGGTGC
This sequence comes from Archocentrus centrarchus, assembly GCF_007364275.1. Lineage (NCBI taxonomy): Eukaryota > Metazoa > Chordata > Actinopteri > Cichliformes > Cichlidae > Archocentrus > Archocentrus centrarchus. The sequence goes on from NC_044367.1 coordinate 6,482,953, forward strand.
AATTTCTAAGGAGCTGAGTGGCGTGTTTCTAGTCAAGATCAGGTGTGACCCAGGACTGTTCCTCCTTGGCCTCCCGTCAAAATCAGTCACTCTGACACAATCACACTTCAGACTTTGTGATAAACTGTTGTTATTGGCCAGGAAATGCATTTTGATAAGTTGGATTAAGGATAAACCACCGACTGTTACACAGTGGTACAGAGAACTATTTAGGGTCCTCCCCCATGAAAGGATCAGAGCAGTTCTTAGGGGCAATGAGAGATATTTCACCGATATGTGGTCCCCTGTGCTCAGATATTTACCTAAAGAATTGACTCAACTCGTGATGAGGGGACAGAATCTAATAAAGTGGTCAATCTTAGGGCCTAACCGGTGATCATCCTCCTCCTGTATTACTATGCTCCTTTTTTTTGTTTTTTTTGTCTACACCATAGCTGCAAGCTCTGATTGTCTTGTTGATAGGCATTAAATGTGTATGTAAATGCCTGGCGATTACTATGACAATAGATAAGGCATAAAACCAATGAAGACACGATAAGTCATGATCGTGCGAAAGTACAGTGGCAGGTTTATTTTGTTTGTTTTGGGGGTTTTTTGGGGGGTTTTTTTGTTTTTTTTTCCCTTCACCTCTGTAATGTGACATAACAGTATGTTGTACAATTCTATGTTCTCTTTTTTTGTTAGTGAAAACACAAAACTAATAAAACTGTGTTTTAAAAAAAAAAAAAAACATTTAATCATTACAAGCTAGATAGGTTGCTTTGCATTTAGTTATTTTGTGAGAATAATCATGCCTGCGCTAGAGTGGAAAAGTATTGTTGTAACTGCCTGTATAACTGTAACATTTGTATTACCCATTCTACTCTGGGAAATTTTGCAGAAAAGACAAGAGAGAGGGGAGAGAGAAAGTACCCGAAATAGCCAACCAATCAGGGACTCTCACTCACCTGAAGCGTGACATAACACAACAGAAGGGTAAGAAGGATCCAGGGCTGGACTGGGGCAAAAAATCAGCCCTGGCATTTTTGGCTTAGACCGGCCCACAACTATGTCTTAAAAGCATTTGACACTGTCTTACTCTTAATCAACGTGGGCATACCTTTTGCTAATAATACTTTCATACTTTTTTTACACTTAGTTTAGTAATGCTTAAATTGCAAAGCTTTTACTTATTTAGCTTCTTTTTTTTTTTTTAAATCTTTTATTTTGCATTTAGTGCTTTTTAAAACATGTTTAACCAGCATAGAGGCTACAAATTCAAACTACTGTGCAGCCTTTCAGCACACCTTTAACCTAATTATCTAAAATGCTATGATGCAGCCTAAAATGGGCACTTGCTGCTGATCCAGCACTTCTCAGCCTTGACCGTTTGCTATTTTATCAGATTAAGGTGGAGTGGCTGCCAGATTTTGGGAAGTATGCAAATACCAATAAATATTGATACTAATCAATCACCATTGCTCATCATTCTCATGTAATAGAGCTAACGTTACCTCCATTACCTCAGAGTCCCTGTATTATCCTAACGTTACTACCTGCTTACGTACTACACTTTCCTGTTTACTCTGTCCCTCGGTTTCCAAAGCCTGCATCTCTGGCTGCTCCTCTCCCTGTCCTCTGCTGCTGCTGTCTTCACCTACAGCAGAGGGGCCCAAGCCTTGAAGGGGCCCTAAGCAAGATTTGATTTGGGGCCCCCTTCATACCACTTCATTGTCCCCTGAACTTAACTGTTATTAATGCTGGAGGGTTGATTATCAATTTTTTTTTAGGATGCATTGCTGTTTCAGCCTTTTCAATTCCATTTTATTTATACAGCACCACCTCACAGCAAACATGCACCTCAAGGCACTTTATACTGTAAGGTAAAGACCCTACAATAGTTACAGAATAAACCCAACAGTCATCCTAATCTTAAAAATAGAGAGGGTGTCTGTCTCCTGAATCCAAACTAGGAGCTGGTTCTACAGAAGAGGAGCCTGAAAGCTGAAGGCTCTGCCTCCCATTCTACTCTTAAGTAAACTAGGAACCACAAGTAAGCCAGCAGTCTGAGAGTGAAGTGCTCTGTTGGGGTGATACGGTACTATGAGCCAATGAAGAGAAGCCAATATGGGAGAAATCTGCTCTCTCTTTCTAGTCCCTGTCAGTACTCTAGCTGCAGCATTTTGGATCAGCTGAAGGCTTTTCAGGGAGCTTTTAGGACAGCCTGATAATGAATTACAATAGTCTAGCCTAGAAGTAATGCATGAATTAGCTTTTTAGCATCAGTCTGAGACAGAAAGAGTATAGCCTACTCATTAAATTACTGTTGTTACAAGTGTAAAAATCTGGACAGTTAGAATAGTCTCTTCTTTCTTTTAGGACATTGGCATTTGTAAAAAATTAAAACAAACAGCCCTGCCCTACACCATACTAATAAATTATTGTTGTCTAAAACCAGGTGCTTCAGTTTCATTGTCCAACCCCTGTATATGGCCACTGAAAGAACAAATAATGTATTGTGGGAGTGGCGCAGTGGGTAGGCGCTCGCCTTGCAGCCGGAAGGTTGCACATTGCGTAATGGTAGCGCCGGTCTCTGGCTGCATGACCGCAGATGCTCGACTCTGGATGAGTGATCTGGAACGATCATTTCGTTGTGTGCTTTGTGCGCACAATGAGTTGAATCTAACATCTAATCTAATCTAACATGCCAGTAGATTAACAGTAAACCTCTGTTTCCTGAGACTTTGGCAAAATCATGTTAATGTGCATTGCACATTAACTGTAAATTAACTGTAACATTAACTGTAAAAATTCATAAAATATAACTGGGGTTAATCTCTGAGAGATTATGATTTTTATTTAGTGATTTATATGATTTTATGATATGCGGGTGCCCACAAGATTATTTGTGCCAAGACAAGAGTCTATAATTTTGATTTGATTAAAAACTGTTTAAAAGTCTTTTTAAAATATGAAATATCTCAAGAATCAAGAAGAATTTATTGTCATTATACGTCAAGACATACAATGAAATTACGTTCCAGAACACCCATCCAAGAAATTAAAACCAACAAAACAAACAGGGAAGACAGGTGTCTGAGGTCATGCATCCTTTATGCAGCGCTACCTTTAAGAAGAGAAAGAAAACAAACACAAAACAGGGTAGTCAGGTTCAAAAAAAATTAATCTGGACCCACCGTACCAGGGTCCAAAAAAACACCTTAGCTAAGCATATCGCACATTTAAAGCCGGGATAGCAATATGGTTGTGTATGGAGGAGGGGCGGGGTGCCAATGGAAACGAGAGGGTCAGGGCATCATGGAGCCAGATCCCGGCTCCCAGGCAAAACAGTTCACTGATAATGATGGACATCAGCAGGCCTGGAACGCCAGATCCAGCTCACACAAACCTGGAGAGATTATGATTATCTCGGAAATATGAACGAGAAAAAAAAAATGAAAAGTCAAAGTTAAGCTAAAAACTTGAAGGTTTACTTGAACATTTACCATAAATTTGTGGTCACTTAACGCAAACAAATCAGATTATGTGCTAGTGCTACTGTCATGTGGTAGATCACACAGTATATCATTTACAAGGTTAATTGTGCAATAACTTGTGCCCAAGTTGTGCTTCATTGCTCTTTGTTATATATTTGCATGCACTTGGGCCATGTTGGTCATGGTCCTGAGAAGCCGTGGCGGGGTCCCTTATTTTCATTTGTGAAAGGTGGCAACCCTACTTGGACCCTCAGGGTCGCCCTCCCCTCCGCCCCCTTGTGAAATATGCAGTATCCTTCCATACAAATAACGTTTCACTATTGGTCTTTAGAAAAGCAGAAGAGTGAGACCCGCTTCTTGGATGGCCATCAGCATTTTTGTTGTTTCCGTGAAATAGCGGCGGAGTGAGACCTCATCACGTTCTACTCCTCGGTGACGTGTGAGTTGACGTCGGTCGTGTGCCACGTCATCAGTCACTCCGTAACTAACAACATCAAACATGGCGGCGTCTGTACGGGAGAAGCAGACAGGTTCGTAAAAGTGTTTTCTTTGCTTCGTTAACAGTTATGTCAAGCGAAAGACAGCAGCGGTAACGGGCTGTGGAGAGCTCAACCAACCCGAACTCTGAGTGGAGACACTTTCGCAGCACCATTCCCTCTCCTAACCGTCTAACAAACTGATCTACGTCCTAAACTAACATCCAACTGAGCTATCTAACTGCTGTTTCTGTTTCACTACTGCCAGCGAAACTCGTTCACTGCTCCTTCACTTACAGACACGTTAACTTGTCACCCACACTGCTAAATTATTACCCAAAGTAAATCCGCCGTCCTGTCAGCTATCAGTGCTGCTAGCTTTACAACGGCAGGAGTAGCTAGGTATAGCTAGCCTGCTGCTAACTGCGAAGAAAGCTATAAGCTGAGTGTGAGAGCTAGTCAGGCTTTCTGGAGTTAAAAGAGGTCGCATATACACACAGTGAATCCTGTCTTCATCATCTGAATACAGTCCTATGGGTGCAGTAAACTTTGTTGTTTGCATCTGTTTGTTTTGTGTAAATATTATTTATTTAGATAGTTTAATGGACACGAGAATATTATGGATGTCTTATTACATATTCATTTTATTTTAGGACATTCATTTAATATGTGGACTGTGAATGAATAAATGTGGTAATATGTAGTCTAGAGCTGCAATGATTAATTCAATGATTAAATAGTCAAAAAGTAAAGCTAGCTTCTTTTTTTAATTTAAATTTTATTTAACCAGGAAAGTTCCATTGAGATGAACTCTCTTTTTCAAGGGAGGCCTGGCTAGGATAGGCAGACGCAAGTGAGGATAGCTGTTAGTAGTCTAGTTTCATAGACAGCATTAATCATTTTGTCTATGAAATGCTCATAGAAATGTTTTCACACACCAAAATCACATCTGCAGAATGTCTTCTTCAGTCAAAAGGGCAACAATGTGAAATATTAACCATTTCCTGCTACTTAAATGCAATGATTTCAGGCTTTATTTTGTTATATGTCATCTCACCAGGCTCTTATTTCAAATTAGAAAAAGCATGTTACATTCTTGACATATTTCAGAGGATAAAATATTTGTCAGGTTAATTGTAAGCTGCAGCCCTTGTGTGATGTAATTTCACTCGATTTAGAATAATAATTAACAATAAATTTTGTATAAAATCTTGCAGAGGTTTAAAAATGGCCCACTTTTGGATTTTTTTTTTTTGCTTGAATGAGAACTCTTCAGTTAGGGGTAGGGAGCTCCAGGCCTCTAGAGCCGGTGTCCTGCAGGTTTTAGACGTGTCCCTGATCCAGCACACCTGACTCAAATGACTGAATTACCTCCTCAGTCTGCAGTCAAGTTCTCCAGTGTCCTGCTAATGACTTCTATATGTGATTCAGGTGTGCTGGATCAGGGACACATCTAAAACCTGCAGGACACCGGCTCTCGAGGCCTGGAGTTCCCTACCCCTGTCTTAAGCAGTCATTTGATTAAGATTATAGAAACAGGTCCTTGTCAATTTAGCAGTATTTCTTTAGCTGTGTGAACACTGATCTGTTAGTGTGTAAAGTGCCCTAAAATATAAGTCTGTGTGTTTCTGTGTTATATTTCTGCAGTCGCTTTGAAGCGAATGCTGAACTTCAATGCTCCTCCTCTGAAGAACACAGCAGCTGAGCCAGTATGGAAGGTAAGTCACTGTAACAGTGCAGTAACTCTAATGGTGTGAAGGAAAACCTAGGCTGAAATTATAACAGAACTACTGAGACGCATACTCAATGTGCAGAAAATGCAGTGTGCTGCATTTTCTGAAAATCTATTTTTGAAGAGGAGGTGAAGGGACAGCTTATACATGCTTAAGTTTAATGAAGAATGCCATGCTTTTCAAGCTGAAGTAAAAAAAAAAAACATTCATACACTGGAATAATTAAATACATAATTATATACAATATTTATACAAATTAATCTGTAAGTGGACATAAAATGCCAACATTCAATAAGTCAACTCTGTTTGTCATTTTGCTTATTAAGCAAATAAATTATTATAAATTTCTGCATCATGTTATGTTAGTCACTGTGTTCCAGAAATCAGCTGTAGCATTAATTCACATTGGCGACATGGTCAAGCTTAGCCACGATCCTGGCAAATCAGCTGATCTTAATGCCAGCCCACATCAGCTGATGATCATCTGATCAGCACCTTTTATGCAGCCAGTTGCTCAATGAGGTGTTTTAGCCTGCTCACAGTTGCTGTGCAACCTCCTTTGGAACCATCTCACCCGCAGCTCTTCCTTTCATGCTTTTTTTTTACTCAGTTTGTCATGTCTGTTATCACAATGCCTGTGTTCTCTGCTGGGGATTTTGCTGCTGCTCTCTGTGCAAAAGCCATACTACTAAATATAAATGACTGCACATGGAAAGCTACTTCAAACTATCGTAATCATGACTGAAATATAAGGGCACAAGTCATTGTTTATCATGGTCAGTGATAAATGTTGACACAGCTGTATGCTCTCTCCATCTCTGTACCTTGATGATATCACAGCCACTACTGAAGGAGTTGATGAAAGACGTTTGACCTTAGCAACACTTTCCTCTTCAAAGGAGCAGATGTATCAGTATTTTACTCTTAGATCTGCAAACTACTGGTAATCACTACTTTCCCACAGTGATTAGCAGTCATATAAATAAAGTGTTGGATAAATTATCAGTAGGCCTTTGTATTTGAGATTTCTGCCTGGGCATTTAAAGTCTTTTGACCTCTGCTTTTTTTTTGCAGGTGTTGATATATGATCGGTTTGGCCAAGACATCATCTCCCCACTGCTGTCCGTCAAAGAGCTCCGAGACATGGGCATCACTCTGCATCTGTAGGAAACACACACACGCACAACTGTTTTTATTAAAACTTCCTTTACAGCACACAGAAGAAAACAAAACAAAATTACATTAAAAAAAAATTATAATCATCGCAAAAGCAGTTGTTCACATGCTGCACTCAGAGACAGCACAGGGAGGGTTGCCTCAGCTAATCAGGGTCAGTTTAAGTGAAGTAGTTTTTGGCATCAAAACTTCGGCACAATTTTTCCTAAATCTGGAAATAAATAAATAAGAGAAAAAATACAAAGCTAAATAAATACAGATTGAAGCATGCAGGAGTAGGGTTGCAGTTAGATTTAAAAAAAAAAAAAAAAAAAAACTGCCTTCACATTTATCGTAACATGCACATTTTAATAAAGTAGTGGAACTTTCATATTTTGACTGTCGATTTTACAAATTGTCTGCATCTTATGTTGCAATATGGGAAACATGGCTGTAGTTTACATGATAAGCTGCACTCACGGGTCATATTGATGGTTTGTTTTTGTGACTGTCTGATGCTGTGTCTCTATCAATTGTGGGATGGTAGTTTTACAGTGTTGCAGTGTTGATGATGATGGTATTGTGAGTGAGTGAGTGAGTGTGTGTGTGTGTGTGTGTGTGTGTGTGTGTGTGTGTGTGTGTGTGTGTGTGTGTGTGTGTGTGTGTGTGTGTGTGTGTGTGGACATTGGCTGCTTTTTCACTCATTTTCAGTCCAGTTCTCATACCTGACCATTTTCAGTGGAATGTTTTGTTGTTAAGTCATTTAACACTAACCTATGAATCATTCAACCATAACAAGGTGCATAACTCAGGGGATGAACCAGTGTTGTGTCTACACATAACTAAAATCTAGCAAAGAACCAACTTAAATTGTATCTTCATGCCCTTTGTTACTAGCAGCCTGTTGCAAATACACATAATTTGTTGCTATTTTTTTAGCTGAATCTATGAAAAATGCCAACAATAACATGGTGTGATAGACACAGTTTTTTTGCACCAAACAAGGTGATTCCCAAAGAGCTATTACCTGCTAACTTTGGAATTCCCTTCAAGAAGCCTGAATAACTATTCCTGAAGACTACTTAAAGAAATTACAGGAAAGCTTTGCAAAGAGAGCTCAAGCTGTGTTGTCTCCCACGCTGTTTATTTTATCAAAGTAAAAAGTGTTATTGTTTTGTTTATGTTTGTTCAGGCTGCTTCACTCAGACAGAGATCCTATTCCAGATGTTCCTGCTATTTATTTCATCATGCCCACAGAAGAGAACATCGACAGGATTTGTCAGGTGATCTCGCACGTTAACTAACTAGCTGGATATTTGAAACATGGAAACTCTTTGCCTAAACGTGTCTGTCTGCTCTGGGAATTACAGTTTAAGCCAGACATGAATTTGATCCAGAGTCTTAAATAATGTTTTGGTTCTGTTGTTTCATGTCATTTTAATCGTGGCATGTTTAGTGTTGAAATGTAGAGATGTGATCTTGAGCTCTGGAAACATTTTTGTTGATCACTCGAGAAAGTAATCAGTAATTGTCAGCCTCCGTTAATATTGGCCTACTGAGTGCTAACATGTAGAAATGCATTTAGCATATTAGGAATCTCCTGGTTGTATTGGAATTAATAAATAATATTTACTGTGGGGTGTGTGTGTGTGTGTGTGTGTGTGTGTGTGTGTGTGTGTGTGTGTGTGTGTGTGTGTGTGTGTGTGTGTGTGTGTGTGTGTGTGTGTGTGTGTGTGTGTGTGTGTGTGTGTGTGTGTGTGTGTGTAGGACCTGAGGAACCAGCTATATGAGTCATACTACCTGAACTTCATCTCTGCCATCAGTAGGAGTAAACTAGAGGACATTGCCAGTGCCGCTTTGGCTGCTAACGCTGTCAGCCAAGTCACCAAGGTTACCACGGTTATGCTTTTTTTATGCTTTGTTATCAAGCGCTGCCTTCATTACTGCTTTTTGGGGTAATGACAGTCAGTTGTTCCCTTCCAAATAAATGAATAAATTTAAAAAAAATTAAATGAAACAAAAACTTTAAAAATGACAAATGTTTAAATAAACAAATTGTAAATATTAACAGTATATTTGATTATGTTCCTTTTCCTCATGTATTTTTTTCTGTAATCATTTATTATAATTGTATTGTCGTTAGTTGTTGTCCCTAGCAAATTCTTTCCTTCCTCTCTGGAGCTTTGTGTAATGATGTGAGCCCAGTAACACAATATAACACAGCTTCTAAAGGGATATTATCACACAGGACAAACCTGCAACCTTGTACATACTTTGGTGAATCACTTGAGGAGGACTTGGCTTACTGCACAGTTGTTCATATTATTGTGTCCAGCAGTAACTAATCAGGATGATATGTGTGTGTGTCTCAGGTGTTTGATCAGTACCTAAACTTTATCACCTTGGAAGATGATATGTTCATCCTCTGCCATCAAAACAAGGAGCTCATCTCCTACCATGGTAAAATACACACACACACACACACACACAAAACTTTTTTGTCTTTGTGACCTAAATGTAAGCTGAAGCCTGAAACCAAATCTGAGACTTCAAGCATCATTTTGAAGTTTCCTCAGTTTGCACCTAAATTTAGATTTTTTTCTAATCATAATCTTTATTTTTAGAGCACTTTTGTAAACTCGCATTTCAAAGTGCTTCACAGAAGACGCAAAATGGTTAAAAATTAAAATGTGAAGATCAGAAAATCAAGTGGCTGAATAAGACAGTTAAGTACACACACAAAGGAGTCCTTCTAAATGGCACCTGCTTGATTTCAGTCTGATATTTGACCGTTAAAGTGTGTTAGAACTGAAATTGGACATTAACAGACAGAAAAGTTGCTGTTTTTTTATCCATGTAGTACAGTGGGGAAAGTTTCAGAGTGTTGGTGCTTCTGATCACCCTAAACACGAGCACAGGCTCAGGATCTATCCAGAAGAGGTTGCTTTATTATAAACTATCCCACCATGTAAACCTGACATCTGTGTGTAACAGAAGGATGAGCAGAAGAACCAAAAAAAAAAAAAAAAAAGACACACGCACATAATAGTGAAGCTCCTGTCACTAAAAACCTGAAACACTGCAAACCTGTGGTTCATGGTACAAAGTAACTTGGCTACTCAATTCAAGAAGTGTCCTTGTACGTGTCTTGTAATGGGGTTTTCTACTGGCCTCAAATGCTTCCCCATTAAGTTCAGTTCTGCTCTGTTTCATCAAAATACCCATGTTAAATACTCTTCTCCCAAAATTTCAACACAAAATACCTGTGTCCTTTTAGCCACAAAACTACACCCCTTTAGCAAATACTAAGTTTTTTTTTTTTTTTTTTTATTTCTTTGGGCTTTTTTCACCATTATTTTGATAGAAGCACCTGAGAGAGAGCAGGGGGCAGATGCAGAAAATAACCCAGAGCAGATTAGACCCATATTCCGCTTAGTCTTGCAGCATGTGGGTCGGTTGCTTAACCTGGTGAGCTAAATGGCGACCCTGACAGGAGCTTTTTTAACACCAAAATAGGGTTCTGTGCTGGTCCAGACCTGAATCCACCATTACGGAGGTGCCCTCATCTGAAATCATCAGTTCCTCTATTTGAGTCCAGTTAAAATATTATTACCCTTCAGTCTAATTTAAAGTTTCAGCTGAAACAAGCAACAACACAGCACTGATCTGACACAGTGGCAAATGGTGTTTTATTGCCAATAATTCAGCGTAAAGCTGAAATCTGTTGAGCTGTCAGATGTGTAGATTAGCAGAAGAACACGAAACATTATTTACCATCAAATCCTGATGGATCTGTGTGTTAATGGAATTACTGTTACTGTGCCATTTGTGTAAGTGGGAGTGTCACAATCATCTCATGTGATTCTGACAATTATTAATGGAGAGAATATGACACACAGGAAAATGAATGAGATACTGTAAGAGTCAGAAATTATTCTAAAAGAGACCGAACTCGTCAGCTTTTCAATTCAGTTTTATTTATATTACACCAAATCAGGCGACTGTTGTGATTTGTGATTTGTTGCTGTGCTGCTTGAACACAGAGTGAGTGTTTCTGCTTTGTATTTGTCTTTTTTCCTCACCTGCGCAGCCATCAACAAGGCTGACATCCAGGACACAGACATGGAGGCCATCATGGACACCATCGTGGACAGCCTCTTCTGTTTCTTTGTTACTCTTGGTGAGTGCAGCTCACAGGTTGACAGAAAAGGCTGATTCTGATACCTGCTGTTAAAAATTCACCTGGATTTCATAGATCAAGATTTTTTCATGTATTTTTGAAGCTGGTTAAACCTCCTTTCTTTGAAACCGACTGAAGCATTTCAGTGCGTTACTGTTTCTGTCCACTAGATGGTAATGCGATCTTTTTTTATTATCAGGGTAAAAACTCAAATTGTCATACCCCCTTGACACTGTCAGGACCACAGTAGCTTTACTAATTTAGTCAGATCTTCTAAACAGGGCAAATTTGCACAATTACATAATTGCAGAAATGTGCAGATGGGAGTGGAACTCTGCAGGTTATCAGTGCATGAATTTATAACCACAGATCCAATCAGTCGCTTCAGTAATGAACAGCATTCTTACCCAGAGTAGCACAAATTAGCACACAGTATAAGCACATTTTTCATGCATGTGTTTCTCTTGGGAAGCAGCATGGCAGTTCAGATCAATGAGAGCGAGGCAAAGGAGAATTAATGAGTTTTTCATATAAGGGTAAACTCTTCTGTTAGGAATTGCTGAGGATTGTGTGTGGGCCTGTAGGTTGGGACAGCTGTTCACTGGCTCAATCTGACATTTCAGGTGGCGCGTAGAGTTACCTCTAACTCTGGTGTAGACTGTCAGTAAAACTGACCCTTGTGGTCAATTTTTATTTTTGAAACAGTAAAGGGCTCATTATTTTAGACCTGGACAGCATTAGAGCCTTTGGAGTTTTGCTTGATGAGCTAAATTACCTGTAACACCCTGTAACACTTCTCTGAATATTTTTTGTCTATAAGTATCCTAACCTTTTATTTAGTGATTCTGTTTTAATAAAGATGCACGTGTGACTTTGGTTCATTTGTTTAATTGTGTGTTCATATGTTTGAATTTTTGATGTGTTCTGTATAATGAGACTTTATTAAGGTGTGTTGTTGTTGACCAGGTGCGGTGCCAATCATCCGCTGTCCTAGAGGAAATGCAGCAGAGATGGTCGCTGTGGTGAGTCCGGTCTAACAGGTTGAAACTTCTCTTTGTGCCTGTGGGGTAAAATCTTTTTTAAGCACAGTTTAAGTCAGGCTTTATTCCCTTGGGTGCCAACCATCCTCAGCTGTGTTTGGTTTGTGTTAACATATATCATAGCAGTTCTGTTCTGCCTTTTTCACCGGAAAAATTCTGAGTCTACAACTGATCTGATACTCTACATATTGTCATCCTCATTTTGTGGAAATATGAATGATTTGTTCTGAATTTTGTACTTGTTTGTTTAGAAACTGGATAAAAAGCTCCGTGAGAACCTGCGTGATGCCAGAAACAGTCTGTTCACAGGAGACAGCATGACTGCTGGGCAGTTCAGGTCAGTCTTCTTAATGAATGTTTGTTAGTTTTGTGTTATTTTTTTCTTCTTTCCTCTTCTTTCCAGTTTTTAAAGTCTGTACTACTCTCATTCTGTTGTGCTGCTCACCTAGCATTAGCAGAAGCTGAGCTAAGGCTAAATAATACAAAAGCATAAATACAAAGACGTTCATTTAGTGAGTATTTAGAGGAAGATCTAGATCGATGTCAACATTATTCGTGAAGCATGAGAGATATCTGACTGCCTGTAACATTAACATTGATAATGCTTCAGGTAACCTCTGTTGTTAGCTCAGTACTCTTTACTTCAGCGTATCAGTTCATGTAGGACTCCATCTGCCATCATGCAGCACTTTGTCACTAGCAGTTCAGATATTGGCCCTGTGTTTAATATTTTATTATCCTCTCCAGTTTCCAGAGACCCCTGTTTGTCCTGGTAGATCGTAACGTGGACATGGCCACACCCCTCCACCACACCTGGACCTATCAGGCACTGATTCATGATGTGCTGGTAAGATGTCAGTCACCTGTCTGAGAATGACCAGAACTGCTTCTGCTTTTGTTTCATCATTAGGTAAAATAAAAATAGAGCCGTGTCCAGCATTTGCTTTCAGTTTTCTGTGGTCAGTTGAGTTGTGATGCTACTGAATGTTAAAGGATTCCATTATAAAAGAAGGAATATGTTTTGGACTTCAGCACCTGGCCAGATTAGCAACTGTCTTTTCCACTTGTGAATTTCTTGCTTCTTCCGTGCTGTAGAATAATGGACTGCAAATTGTTTAGAAATGGCCTTATAGGCCTTCCCAGATTGATGGGCGCCAACAGCTGCTTCTCTTAAGTTCACCCTTGGCATTGCATTAACACACGTGAATGCTTCAGACCAGCAAACTGTCAAATTGTCATCTTTTATTAGAGGTGGTCACACTTGTTGATGAGCAGTTAAGTACACTTGATTATCAGCACCTGGCTGCTACTTGCTCTGTTATTTCCTGGAAGCACTAAGAGTGTACTTGATTTTTAACATACTACTTCTGCATTTTGGCTTCATTTTTGTTAAATAAAAAACATGGTGTAATATGTTGTATTGTTGGTAATCTGAGGTTGTATTTAGCTCATTCTAAGACCTTCTAAGGACCAGATATTGGTCCTGATATGTAAAACATTGATGGAGAGTGTACTTTCTTTTTCATATAACTGTATGTATGTTATGGGAGGCTTGCTGAATCACAGTCCCCTTTATGTGACTGTGCAAACACACATCCACATGTTTCCACAACATGAGTAACGTGCACACATACATATACACTCTCACACTAATTGTTGCCAGAGTGCTGTCAGCTAGTGAGGTGTTGAGGTTAATACTGACAGCACTGGAATGTAGAGTTGAATGGATATATTATGTAACATGACATCAGCACACACATACACAAATGTACTTGCTCTCAGAAAAATGTCCCACTGCTTTCAGAAAAGGTTAAATTCAGCAAATAAAGCCAAACCGTCACTCTTAATGAGTGTTTTGGTCTCAGATTCATTCTTCATGGCTTTCCCTTCAGCAAGTGTGTTGATATTGTTCTGAAGTCTGAAATTTGCAAATCTGGTTGATTTGGTTTGTTTAATATAAGTAAGGCAGATCTCAGTGCTGGATTGCATCAGTGTCTATGACAGCTGCTAGACAACAAAAATAAAAATTATATAAATGACAGAGGATAAAAATAGCTTCCCAAGTGATGTCACCTAACCTGCCTGACTTATGGGTCTTGTGGGTCAGACTAGAGCTTACACTTTCCTCCAAAAGTATAGGAACAGTCAGGCCAGTCCCTTTATTTTTGCTGTAGCCTGAAAACATTTGGGTTTGACATTAAAAAATCAATATGAGACACAAGATCAACATCTCAGCTTTTATTTACAGGTATTTACATCTGGATCTGATACACAGTTCAGAAGATAGCACCTTTTGTCTGGTAGCATTGCCGTTCCACATCGCCATCTCAGTTTCCTGTAAACTTACACCAAGTCTCTGTTGTTATGCCTCCACTGTTATCATAGCAACATTAGTATTTTGGTTATTGTGTCAAGGACAGGGCTCTGTTCTCCATCACTCTTTGGCACAATTCTGTGTGGTGGAATTAGCAGTGATGTGCTGTAGGACAGACTGTCTGCTTTCTTTAACACACCAGCACTTCTTCTTGGATTGGCTTTCTTGGGTTCTTGGGTATGATTTTTAAGTCTAAAAGAAAAAAAACTATTACAGAAAATTGGATTAGTCGTTCTTCTGTGATGCCAAAATAACCAGCTAACATCAATGATCATAGCACCTGGACAACATGTTAACCAACCACTACTGAAAAAAAAAATGCTTTCCTGTGCCAACCAGGACTTCCATCTGAACAGGGTGGTGATGGAGGAGGGTGTGGGGGCAGAGCCATCCCCTGCTGGTGCTAGACCAAAGAAGAAGAGCAGGAAGACCTACGACCTGACTGCCGCTGACAAGTTCTGGCAGAAACACAAGGGCAGGTCAGTTCCTGAAGAGGTGATGTTTTAGTTTCAGGCTACATCATCATCATTTAGAGTAAAAATGCCAACAACTCTCTAAATTAAGTTTCATTTTTAGGAGAATTTCTTTCTTCACAAATGGGCAGTTTGTGAAGTATACTGAAGAGAGGGAGGCTATAATCTGAGGCGAAAAGTTAACTTAAAACTCTGTAAAACATGAACAGCAGCAACTGCTTTTGTGTTTCTGTCTGTGGAGTCAAATTGGAATAGTCTTTTAGCAGAAATACAACAATTTTCAAACATTTTCCAGTCTGAAAAATGATTTAAAGAATCTTCAAAAAGTACATGGGTGAGGAAGGGCTTATGTATTATGTATAGGGATTATGTAATGTGTATTATAGGTCAATGATTGTGTGGGTGTGAGTTAATCTATGGGTACATGCATGTAAAGATGTAGGTAGATAGATATATGCATATATGTATACTTGTGTATGTTTGTTTATATACATATGAATGTGTAGATGTGAAGGTCCATGTATGTGGCAGGTTTTTTGACAAGAAAATAATTATTGCATTCATTAGATAGGAAGGCGGGTTAGGCTCATATAAGTGTATACTTCTTCCTAGTCCTTTTTGAGCATAAAATTTGAGTTGCTTGTATATAATCGTTTAGTATATTGGGTGTTTTGTTTTTGTTTTGAGTTGTGTTTACCAATTACACAGTTTTTTTAAATGTTCAAAATACATTTATCTATCAATCTGTCTAATGGTGGTGGTTATAAATCTAAATTAGAACATTATAAGATTGGTCTCTATGCTGATGATGTCTTAGTTTACCTGACAAAACCCTTCATCTTATCTACTGTGTGTGGAATGTTCTATCACTTCTTAAAATTGTTCAAATTTATGTTTTTGCATTATTTTGCATTTTTACACCTAGTTTTAAGGTTAAGCTTACTTTATTGTTAAGCTCAATAAGGTTATTATAATTGGTTGTTTGTTACAGTCCATTCCCTGAGGTTGCAGAGTCAGTTCAGGAGGAGCTGGACACGTATAGAGCCCAGGAGGATGAAGTTAAACGATTGAAAAGCATCATGGTGAGACTCTCATACACAATTTAATACTCATATGGTAAAGTCCAGCAGTGGTTTCAGAGTGTTTGATGCTTTGTCTGAGTTATTGGGTTACAGAGGTTATATTCAGAGGTCATATTGCAGTTTTGTTCAGAACACTGTGTTTCAAGTCTTAAAGGTGATATCTAAGTTCTCAAGAGCTACTGTTAAACTTTTTGAGATCATATCCAAACTGTTAATATAATATTGATGCTTTCAAAAGATTTTCAGTTACTGACACCTTGTCTAAGCATCAAAAAATATGTTCCAATCTTGTCATGTAAAGCATGTTAAAGCCCTCAAGACTTTTTTTTTTTCCCAACATAAAGTCCCAGAATTTTGTAGGCCTGGTTTATGTTAACAAGTTACAAAAGTAATTTCCATGCTTACGTAGATCACCATCAACAGGTTCCCAAGGTCATAGCTACATTTCCAAAATATGTAAAGGTGTCAATAGGTCATGTCCAAGTCTTCAAGAAAATGTCCTGATCCTTTTTTGGACATGTCTAACCATTTGTTGTTTTAACTTCAAGAACTTTAAGATTATATTTGCATCATAATCATTTTACATGAAGATTGTGTGTCAGCTTATGCAGTCCCAGTTACGTCACATTGTGAACACAGCTGAAGGCTTTTATGTGTTTCTTCATGTTATATCTGTTCCAACTGCAGGGTTTAGAGGGGGAAGATGAAGGAGCCATCAGCATGCTGTCAGACAACACAGCGAAGCTAACTTCTGCTGTCAGGTACTGAACACAATCACCACAGGGGAAATTAGATATGTTCACAATCTTTTTCATGACGATCTTTTCAATGAAAAGTCAATTCCACTGTCAGACACAGAAATAACAAGTAGCCAGGCAGTGAGCAGGACACGTGAAGACATGCTGGTTTCTGTAATCTGTTTCCCATAAAGGGAAAGTTTTTCTTGTTAATTTCACAAGTGTTTACCTTTTGTAAAAGTCATAATGACCCATCTCCTTTCAAAACAGGTGAAGTCAGACTTAAGTTCAGTGGTTGAGCCTAAAATAAACAAAACAGTATCATGTTTTTAAACATTTTCTTGTTACTCATCTCTCATTTCTATGCCATTCAAATAAAATATCCCCATAATGTTAAAAGCACTGGCCAAGAACTTTTTTGTAATTTAAGAAACTGAGTGATCTGTAAATCTATGGGAGCATTACAAACAGCAGCTGCTAAATTTGCTGTTTTGTGATGCGTTGATTATATGTGTTAAAAAAAAATAGAGGCTAAAAATGGGCCCTTAAAACAACATGTTCACTTATTTTCATTATCATATTGGCTTACAAGCTTTATGCCTTTATGCTTCTGTTGAAGTATATACATGTGATTTCAGCAGTATTTCTTTCTGGGTAGAGGTTGAAAAATAACTTTTCAACCCTCTGAACTGGATCAAGACAGTCGATCAGGGCAGGTAATGTTAAAAGCATCCCCTGCAGACAGAAATCTTAGGTTTCAGGCTTATCTTTAAAATACTGTACAAATAAAGTGATTAAATCATCACATACATTAATTTAGGTTCCATGATTGGACTTTCCCATCATAAAAACTACAAATTAAACAAATGTCTTTGTTTACACTGGACCCTTGGGTTTAAATGAGCTCATTATTTTATAGCTCAGACAGACTGATATTTTATGGCCTAAAGGTTAGAAAAGCCTGGAGGTTTTTTGGTTGATGGTCGTACTGGCACCATAAACATGAGTGGGGGGAAAAAAGGGTCCACCCCAGAGCAGGTTCTCCCTGAGCAGTGCACTCAGAACGGGGTGAAGTTTTGGTTAAATGATTTAAAAGTGAGCACAGCATCTTTGATTTCACCCCTTTCAATGAATGTCTTTGGTTTTCTAGCAGTCTGTTTCTCAACAACATCTAAAGAATTGATTTACATGAACTCAACAGGATGGATGAGTATTGTTCCAGGGAACATCTGATCTAATTTTTGGTTTTGATCTGTGGGATTTCCATCAACAGAACAGTGTGTATGTGGTTTTTTGTTTTTTTTTAAAGTCCAACTATAAAACTTATGATTTTTATTATTCCCAAACAATCTATGTCAAGATTGCAGTGAAGACAGAAATGAGAGATACACAATACTCCAGTGAGAGTATTGACTACATGTTAAGTAATAAAATGCAGACTGAGGTTTAGTTTTACTTTTACATTTATGTTTTTACATTTTTTTGTCTCCTGCAGTTCTCTGCCAGAGCTGTTGGAAAAGAAAAGACTGATTGATCTGCACACCAATGTTGCCACAGCAGTGCTTGACCACATCAAGGTACACAATAGAGACTCAATTTAACTGAAAAACTATCACACACTCAAGGGCTGTGCTATGAAGGGAGTTTATGAAGGTTAATGCATATGAAGTATTTACTGGGTTATTTACAATAGTACCAAGTACAGAAAATGTATTACGGAGTGTGAACATAGTGTTTATTTGTACTGATTTGATGCTGTTTGTTTCCTCAGAGTCGTAAATTGGACGTTTACTTTGAATACGAAGAGAAACTGATGAGCAAGTCAACTTTAGACAAATCCCTTTTGGACATCATCAGTGATCCTGATGGTACGCACACATGCACGCGCTTAGATATCATAGAGCATGCTGGGATATCTTTGAACTCAGTAACTGCAGGTTTATCTTAAGTGAGATCATTTTCATTTTATTTGCTTATATCCAGCAAGCATGCATCACAGAGGCAAAACAAACTGAATAAACTGTGTGTAAACGTGTGTGTTTGTCAGCTGGCACTCCAGAGGACAAAATGAGACTTTTCCTCATCTACTACATCACCGCGCAGCAGGCTCCTTCAGAGGTAACACACCCACTGACAGTAACATATGAAGTACCAGTGTAACCACTTAGAAACCTAAAGTACAAAACTCTTGGTTGATGAAAACAAAAGAAGGGATGTAAAACAGCATTTAACACAAACAGATAAGTTGAAGTAGATCAGACCAGGGCATTGTATGGCCCGTGGGCCCCGTCTGGCCTGCTGGTTGTCCCTGTCTGGCCTGTCTTGTCTCTTTGATAATCAGAGAATGGCTTACTGTTTTTTGCAATTTTGTTGATAATCATGCTACAACTTGCTTTTATTTTGAAGATCACTAGCATTTTCTTTTTTAATTTACATGCGTACATGTGTGCAAGCAAATGCAGCTTTGCCCTAAATGCATTGAAATCGACATTTGTAAGAGATGTGAGTTTGCTGGCCCTGAAAGATGAACATAGTTATTAACAAGACATGGACTTGTATTTATTTACAAGTCAGAGGGAAAGCTGTGTGCTTTTGTGGGGAGCAGATTACAATTCGAATCACCATTATGAGACTAAGCACGCAGAGAAATACAAGAACTTGACTGCAGAGCGGGAACAGACATGTGAACCTCTGCTAGGCAAAGCTGCAAGACTTTTTACCAAGCTTTACACATCCAGGGATGGAGCAGTTCAGACCAGCTTTGTGATCACAGTTTAGACAGGGAAACATGTTGGGCTTTTGAAGTGGATGCAAGATAAAATGACTTAAATGAACCCAGAATAGTTAGTTTTGCATATATATATATATATATATATATATATATATATATATATATATATATATATATATATATATATATATATATATAGATTATCTATCTATCTATCTATCTATATATATAAAAAATTACCTAAGTTATTCTCACATGCATGATATTGGACATCACAAGGCCTTTGCGCTCAGGTGCTGGCAGATTAAAGACTGTTAAGACAGCTGCAGTGCATGTTTGAAAACAGTTTAAATGTTGTGAGGTAGAAAATAGATTTAAAATTTTGTGGAGTAACATTAAGCACCAACTTTTCTCATGCATGTTTGAACATCTTGAAGGAGAAGAATGATTTATAAAAGCTGTTCCCATATTTATGGTAAGAACATTCAGTGAATTGACGAACGTTTCTTGTTCTTTGCCAACAAACCAAGCGTAACTAATAGTGTCTATGAGTAAAATGGCATCTTGTTTCCAAAGTCCACATATTTTCCACGTCTAAAACTGTTTTCTCACTTCAGCTCTGCTCTGGGCTATTTGTATTCACCAAAAACCATCCAAACTTCTGTTCTGGTAAATGTCAACAGGGAATTTTGAGGAGTGTGTTGTTGGAACTATCATAGTCATCATCACCATGTTATCTTAATCGCCACTTCTCCTGCACCACATCTCAATTGTTCTTGTAGCGGTTTAATAAGCTAGATGAGTTGGCAACAAGAACACAAACATCTCAACAGAGAAGTCTACCACAAAGAAAGAAAGAAGAAGACAATCGGGGTGCATTGTTGAGCCATCTGTTTGGTGTGAACAAGTGGGCACTTTACAAAAGCATTAACCTTAAACATTCCTGATGCAGCTGTAGAAGAGTATTCAGTTCAGATGAGAATGGTTAGTGTTTGACTGGGTCAGGATTATCAGATCAACAGTGATGTCTGATTTGTGCATAGTGGCTTAATTTCCTGTTGATCCAATTGTTTAGACTGCCTTCCTGTGGGCAGCATTGCTTTCACTTAAGATCATAGACATTAAATAAGATGGCCAAAGTTTCCTGATTGGACCCTGATGACCAAATAGCATCAACCCCAGAGGATCTTTTGTTGCATGTACTGTATTTCTTCTGTTGCTTAGGTCATGCTTAGGTCATCTCTGGTAGAACAGACCAACTAAGCAACATTATAGTCTATATTTAGCAGGTGATTTAGCTATTTAAAGTCAGTCTTTAAATAGCCTTTACTGAAATGACCTCTAACCTTTAGCTTGTATAAGAAAAGTAGAATTATCATCAGATGGTAATTTCTTATTGTTTGAGTGTTTTATGGAATGTGTTAGCTGTTGTTTTTATTGTTGAGTGCAGAAATGATTCATCAGTGACATGGTGATTATAGAATTTGTATTTTTTTTTTTTTTTTTCTTATTCCCCCCCCATTTGTGGTTACTTTCTGTCAAAATAAAAGCAACATGGTGGAGGAAACTGGAATTTGTGAGGTCATCCTGTGGTTCAGTGTTTTATTCAAGGAAGAAAACAGGGATATAAAGGGAGTTGAAACATCTGAGGACACAGGGGAATTAAACCATAGCAGCATCTTTTGTCTCAGACAGACTTCCTAACAGGGTCAAAGGTAAAAAGGTTTGGTTGTTTTGTAGTGTGTTTAATCACATCTCTCTCTCTCTCTCTCTCTCTCTCTCGCTCTCGCTCTCGCTCTCGCTCTGTGTGTGTGTGTGTGTGTGTGTGTGTGTGTGTGTGTGTGTGTGTGTGTGTGTGTGTGTGTGTGTGTGTGTGTGTTAAGTTTCTAAAATAACAAAAAAATAAATACATTTTTTACAGAAGTTGATCTTTATTATTCCACCTATACCAAATTTGAGCATGGGCTGGAGGTATTGGATTCACCTCTTTGTTGAAGGTTTAATTATTTTTCCTTTGATATTCTTTGTTACTTTAGTTCATTCTCATACTCGGCATGGGCTAACCATGACCTCGTGGCACAGTGGTGGCACGATGGCTCCATGTACACAGCAGACATGATGATGGAGAGTTTCGCTAGTCGCTGTGCTAACGGCCTAATTCATCCAATGTTCAACATTTATTCCACATGACTTCCCTCCCAGATCATTCGCACCCCACCTGTCATGACCCTGCGCCTACAGTTTGAGAAACACTGCATTATTTTATTGGATCACAGCTATGATTCAACAAGAATTTAACTAGATTCCTTCTCTTGACTAAACATTGTATAAAGTTTACTGATATATAAGAAACCTTTGCGCAGTTTTAAAGTGGGAGCTAACCTAGGCCAAGTCGCAGCATCTTGTTTCAGATCTGTGAACCAAACAGAATTTCACTTCTCATCTTAGATGGCAGTCCTTCAGATCATCTCATTGTTTTCTTCTCTGACACTTGCAACCAAACAGCTGTGGCTTGGCAAATAATACAAGTGGTTTGCACAGATGGCTTGAAGTCAGTTGCACCCTTGTGTCCTCAAAACCGCTGGATATTGATCAATGACCACATTTTGGATGCACTGTATGAGAAACATCTTCTTGGCTTTGCCATATTTATCATTTTGTTATGATCCATTGGGATGACTGAGCCAAAGTGTCTCTCAGAAAACAGAGACTTGGCTAGAATAGCAGATGCTGGTTGGCTACAGCTACCTGTGAAAGTGTGCTGTGCCTCTAACTTTAAACCTATCCAATATACCCCCCCCCCCCCCAAACCCCCTGAAAAAAAAAATCCCATCTTGAACAGTTGCTATTAATTCAATTCAATTTCAATTCAATTTACCGTATTTTCCGGACTATAGAGCGCACCATACTATAAGCCGCACCTACAAATTTTTTGGAAAAAACTGGAAACGTACATATATAAGCCGCACCGGGCTATAAGCCGCTGGTATCTCCGCCGCTCTCGGTTTTCCACAATTACTCGGCACTCAGCAGAGGGGGACAGACAACCCCAAATTTGAGTTATAACAAGTCAATTCACCATTGATTCGTTCACGCCGAGCTTACGTGCAGCGGCTCTATTTCCCTCCTGTAGTGCCAGGTCGATAGCCCTCAACTTAAAAGCGGCATCATAGGAAGTTCTTTTTGTGGTTTCCATGATGAGGGAGTTTGAAAAAAAACCTCTTTTGTGCCTGCTGCTAGCACTTGTTGGCGCTTTCTTCTTTGATTTCCAACTTTGACGTCCCATGATTCATATCCTGCTAAAGAGCCCCCTGGTGGTTAAAGAAAAATCCACAGAAACGCCGCACCGGGCTATAAGCCGCATGGTTCAAAACGTGGGAAAAAAGTAGCGGCTTATAGTCCGAAAAATACGGTAATTCAATTCAATTTTATTTATATAGCGCCAAATCACAACAAACTGTCGCCTCAAGGCGCTTTGTATTGTGGGTAAAGACCCTATTAGGGGGCAACTATCCAGAGAGACAACATGTCTTTCATTGCTGCAAATAACACGTTGATATGTGCTGATCCGGTGGTTGATGAAGGGCACGAGGAACAAACGCTGCTGCTTTGGATGCTAGAAAAACGTTTCCTTTTGCTCCACCTAAGCTCACCGTCTCAGTAACAGCTCCACTTCACTGCGTTTGCCACATGTTTACCCAAATGATGGAAATACGTCACAGTGACGGAGAACTTTAATGCTGCTAATGTGGGTGAAACGCTCCACTTACACGGTGACACCCGAGCTTCAGAGTTTAAACAAAGCATCGAAACAACAAATTTGTGTCGAGGACTTTTTTTATAATCGAATCAGTTACTTGAGAATTTGTTGCAACGCTAGTACACCACACATTTATAATAATCATAGTACCTAAGTGATAAGGCTTTTTGTCTTTTTTTTTTTTTTTTTTTTTTTTGGGCCACAGCGGCTTTTTATTAGCAGTAGAGGTGACAGGAAATCGGGAGGAGAGATAGAGGGGAAGACACACGGAAAATAGGCGACAGGTCGGAACTCAAACCTGCGCCGCCCCCCGCGGTATATGAATATGGTCGCCTGCTCAACCACTGAGCCACCCTGGCTTTTTGTCAGTTTTGATCAATAAATCATGAAGCTGACCTTGAAGACCTTGGTGGATGTAAGCCAAATATTAATGGATTGTTAACATGACCCCACTCTACACCCCTACAAAGTTTCATCAGAATTCATTCAAAACTATCAGACAGAATGATACTCATGCCAATGGCCAACATTGGCGGATATAATAAAATCCTGGGAAGCTGTTTTGTAGAAGCATCCTATTGTCTACCATGCTTGTTGACTTTAAAATGCACTGGAGGAGCCTACATAACTGATGCAATTATAATATTGTGCAAAACTCTTGAGCCACCCTTCATTTCTTAATATTTTATTAGAAAATTGGGAATTAGGTGCAGCAATTTATTGAAACATGCAAACTTACAAAGAAATCCACAATATAAGGGTAAAACAGAGGTTGTATAATCCTAATGACCCGAGAGTCAGTATTTGGGATAAAAACCTTTATTCGTCAACACAGAAGGAACTCTCTCAGGGAAGCTTTCTTGTCATTTGTGTAGGTAGTCTTCAGGAACAGTTCTCCAGGCATCTTGAGGGACATTCCAAGGCTCTTTGGATGTTTGCTATCTTTTGTTCTGTTCACTGCCATGATGATCCCACACTGATTCAGTTGGGTCTGGGCTCTTATGCATAGACCCAGGTATTTGTTTAGTGCTTTGGCAGTGTGTTTGGGATCATTGTCATGCTGAAAAATTAAGCCATTGTCAATCAGATACTTTCTAGGCGGTATTGTGTGGTGGATCAAACTCTGACGGTACTTTTCTGCATTCAAAATACCATCAATTTTATCAAGATCCCCAACCCCACTGTCTGAACTTTAACCCCAAATCATGAAATAGGCTCCACTGTGTGGTACAGATGGCTGTAGACACTCAGTGTTGTACCTCTCTCCTGACCTCCTTTGTACATATTGATGACCATTTCAACCAAAAAATTCAAATTTTGATTAATCACTGTGTTTCTTATGTAATTTGGCATACCTCAGCCTTTTCTCCCTGTTTCTCCTCTTTAAGAATAGTTCCTTGGTAGCCGTTCATCTATTGAGGCAGTTTCTGGTGAGGCTTCAGTAAATAGTAGATGGATGAACCGAAGGGCCAGACACATCTCAGGTCCTGTGTCGAGTCTCATTTTTTAAGGACTTTCAGATACTGTTCATCTGCTATAGACAGTTTTCTGTTGTTGTTGTTGTTGTTGTTTTTTAGGCCTGGCACTTCTTCAGTTGGGTCTTCAAAAAATATTCCTCTGAAATGGTCAGGTACAAGGACTGGTCTAAAAATGAGTGAAAAATCAGCCAATGTCCAAAGAAAAACTTTGAAAGACCTTCAGAAAGCGTGGAGAACAATTGCTTAGAACATGTTAAAAATTACAAGTAAATCTGGCTCACTGGAAGCAAAATACAAAGAAATGAGGGGTGGCACAAGACTTTTCCATGATACTGTATGTTTACCATTCTGTGGGATGATGAATTCTTATTATTGGGATGAATTGTACCAGTATGTTTTGGATAATACATTATAGTACAAGTCTAAGAGAAGTCCAGACCTCATCTACTTTAACACTTTCACAAACCTGACCAGTCACTACTTGAAGTGGGCATGACTGTTTGATTGTCTGTGTTGGACTGTGTGAGAAACTGTTGGCCACAAGTTCCTCAAACGTGAACGGTTCCGCTTTGAGGCCTGTGATTCTCAGGGTGTCATCCTCCATTTCCTCTGCTGTGGGACGGTGTGACTGCTCTTCCCTCTGCCAAGATGTTAGCCTCACTCTTGCTTTCATCTTTCATCCAGCTGAGAGTTGTTCCGCATTGGGAGTACTCTCTCACCGCCCTCACCCCCACCCTCTCTTTTCACTCTTTCCCCTCTTCCTTCCTGTCATCTCCGGTCATCCTTCTCCCTCTGCGACCAACTCTTGGCCTTCTGTCCAGATCTTTTTGTCTCTCGCTCTCTTCCTCTACCTCCTGTCCTCCTGCTCACAGATCTCTCACTCTCACCCTTTTCTGTCCCCTTATATATGCTTGAGTCTCTGGGGGTGATGCTGGATGTTGACTAGAGTGGTGGGATACCAGTTCTACAAAAACAATCAGGTTCACTTTAGTGCACTGTCACATGGCTTGGCAGTTATATAATGCTTGCTTACCAGAGAGAAAGCAATGTGTAGAGGATCCAGTAACTATGAAATAGAAATCGACCGAAGTGTTTCCATACAGCAGAGCATACACCCAAATAATTTTGTTTTCCTTGGCAGAGCAAAAGGTCTCTGAAGCAGCAGCTAACTTCTGTGTAATGATGAACTTGAAACTGAAACTGCATTAATGAAATATTTGACATGGGGTATCTTAAGTTTTGTTTCATTTATTTTTGTTTCAGTGTGCAGGCCAGATAAATCCCACATGTACATCAGTGATAACCAGACAAAACTGAAACATTTTTGCAGACAAAAACACATCATGGAAGACTTCTCTTTCATTAACCTCTTATCACTCTTCCACAGTATTATGAAAGGCATCACCTCAACCTAAATCAAATTTGAGCCCGAAGTCCAATCATTCCTGTGATTTCTATGGTTTGCCTTGGCTGGCAAATTCATTTTAGTTCATGGGCCACATACATTGCAGTCTGAGGTGGGATGGGATGGACCTGTAAAAAAAACACATTTTTATTTAATGAATGTAACAGATGAGCGACAATCTAAGGTGTCTTAAGAAAAATACAACTTTAGTTTTCAGTTTCAGGTTTTTCACACAGAGTACTCTCATAAGTCAAAGAAGCTTATACATACAGCTCCCATCTTTGTTAGTAGGAAGCTTACTGATGATGCAAAGCCCAAGGTGAGTTAAAATTAACAATTCAAGAAATAACTCCTATGTTCTGATCTAGCACACTGGTAAAAAATTAAGCCCTTCATTTTTACTCTGTAAAAAGAAGCCCAGTGGGCTGAATTGCCATAATCCATCAATCCTTGCAGGTGTTTGACACACCTGGTGTAAATCAGCATTCTGCTGTGCCACAGTAAGATCAGAATCTGCAAACTGTAAGAAATGTATCCTAGATATTTCTGCTGTTCAAATATTTTTATGCTTTTAAGGCAAGATTTCCTAAGTGCATGAAAATTATCATGTCACAATCATAAATATATGCGGAGTGTAAAGTTATGTGGATGATCTATTAGGGGGGACCTAATTTATTTATTTATTTAACGAGGTGTTGATATTCAGAATCAGTGTTTTTCATATAAAAGCAAACTCAGTGTTGCTTCGTGTTGTGCACCCTTGCACCCTTCAGGCATTTCAGTATAGTATGTAATAGTTCATATACTGCTCTGTGTGCACACACTGCTGAGAGAAGATGCACAAAAGTGTGTACCAATCTTTGTGTAGAAATGTGACCTGAAACACTGCAAACCGAACTCACTGAAAAACGTAACTTGGTTGCCTCGTTCATTTAAGTTCTGCTCTCTTTCATCAAGATAAGTATCACTGTGGAGCAGAAATACGTGGGACTCTAAACATTCACGGGGAGGATGCAGCCAAGTTTTAGCACCGCAACCACAGCTTTGAGCCTGTTATGCACTTGTTTTGACTACATCTCCCCCTCCATTCCTAATAAATGAACACTCCAAAAGCAACTACCACACCACATCAGGCACAAAATAATATAATAATGCTTTTTTCAGTATTTAACTCAGCACAGTTCATGCTAAATTTTGTTCTGCAAACTGTAGTAAATCATATTTGTATTATTTCCTTAAATGCTCTCCTCTCAAAACTTTGCACTCTGAAATGGACATGTATGCGGACCGTTGTCAACACCTACGGAGTAGCATAACTGACACTGCACCTCTTTAGAAAATACTCACTGTAGCTTTTTAGCTTTTATTTCACAGACAGAGTGAGAACAGATCAGATGTTGATGAAGTACTTTCAGCTTGGTCATCTTTATGTGTTAACATTGTTCTACGTGATTTTGTTTTTGTGTTTCAGTCTGACTTGGACCAGTATAAGAAAGCTTTGTTGGATGCAGGCTGTGACCTTTCACCCCTAAACTACATTAAACAGTGGAAGTAAGTTTTTTGGTTTGTGGTCCAGCAGCATCATTTAACTGAAGCCTCACTTAAATGCAGTTTTTATGTATTTTAAGGAAACTTTAGCAAGTCATACAAGATCAAGAGAAATTCAACATTTGCATGTACTTTTTTATCATTTATTCAAAAACATCAAAAGAACAATTATTAAGCGTCTGTTATTGATTTGTTTTTCATAAATAATTTCCATAGCACATCAAAATTAAATTAAAACAGATTAAGTGGAAAGGTGTTTTTTTTTTTTTGTTTGTTTTTTTGTATCAGTGGTGTGTATCAGCAGAGAGCAGTATACACCAACTAATATATACAAACCATGTCATTAATATTAATGAAGAAGCGAGAAAGCCTTTTCTTTCTTCAGATGAAGATGAATCATTTTCAGATTCGCCATATTTACATGTTTTGACCCTCCAGTGGTCCCATTTCAGCTTTTGCAGGTTTTAAGCTGATTTTGTAGTAATTACTGTCCTGTTGACATTACATCATGTTTCCATTAAGGCTTTAACTAAAAATGATTTTATTTTTATAATGATGAGTAATTTTTATTTAATTAATTAAAGGACATTATGTTAAGTTTTTCTGGGTTTTTTTTCTCGTTTTCAAGGGCCTTTACCAAAATGGCTGCCACACCAGCTAATTATGGCAACAGTGGAGTCAAACCCATGGGGTAAGTTAATAATATTAACGAATACTTTTTTTAAAACAGAATTTCAAAAGTTTTTAAATGATGAAATAATACATATTGAAAAAATAGATATTAAAAATGATGTATATTAAAATGAGTTAGCAATGAATTAAACAGCTGGACCTGCTTTATGTTTAATTTTATTGAATGTCATTTTAAAAACAGGGATTCATGTTATTAAGTGTTTCCACAGCTGTAGAAGCTGGAAACAACACATCTTACCACATAATACTGCTGCTAATTGCTCCTCAGCATCTGTGACTGGAGTCGATTACTACTATTATTACCCTCCTACTAATATCACTGTTAAAGGTCACCTATTTGACCCTTTTAGCTCGTTATTGCAAGTCTCATATGTTTAAATTTAGGCTCAGCTCCAAATAAATGGCTGCTGTTTAAGCCCCATTCCAGAAGTGAGCTGTTCCTTTCCTGCTGTTGACATTAATACACTGGTGAAAAATGAGGCAATTAAACAGTAGCTTGTGTCTTCCCATTATATGTATATGTGTATATGTATGTTTGTATTCATAGTCATAGCCCTCTGAGACAGTGGTTCTGTGTCTTTAGGTATACAACCAAGGTTAATGGTAATAACAGGCACACTGGTAGTGTAGTGTGCTAACACTAAGAATTTTGCTATAGTAAACATCAAAAATAAAATGGTCTTCAGTTCCTCTGTCAGGAGCGCATGAAGAGTCTTTTCTTTTTGTTGCAAACAAGAGTTATAGATGTGCTTTGGTCATGGCTGATAGATTTTAGATCAGCATAACTACAATTTCTGCAATAGAAAAAAGGTTAGGACGTGGGTCAAGGTGGGACTAATTGGGGGCTTGGCTGTATAGCTGTGACATCACAGTGTAACACAAGTCCTGACAGTTTGTTTACAGGAACAGTTTCTGAACACATGCTTCGGTCATTGCTCCATTAATTGAATGTTTTGATACTTTATGTATTTTTGTACACTGACTTCATAATAAAAAACAACAGAAATCTAATTTTCTCCTCTAAGGAACCTTTAAAACTTAAGACTACCAGCCTAACCCTGTCCTCCTGCCCTCCTCCTCTTGCTTTACTCCATCCTGTCCCTCCTCCCTTCCTGGTTTTCCTTCATTTATTTCTCCTACCCTTCCCCCACCCCCTCACCCTCCACCCCACCTCAGACTGTTCTCCCGAGTGATGAATACCGGCTCCCAGTTTGTCATGGAGGGTGTGAAAAACCTGGTGCTCAAACAGCATGTGAGTAAAACTCTTCATGTTGCCATTTAAATGCTGGAAAATCAGCTGAATAAATGAACTAATCCTACAAAAATCAATGCAAGAGAAGTAATTAGGACACAAAGTCCACTAGCTGTCTTTCAACTGCATCTCAGTCTTCAACAAGCTGAACAGTGCCCAGTCTTATGTGGCCAAAAAATGCCTTTGATCCTTCAAATTAAAGTGATAAAACTACGTTTAAAGCCTGCCAACACAGATATTGCAGATTTGCATCATCAGTGCTGCAGATAATTATTATGATGTTAGAACTAAATCCATTTATTTTAATTATGGCAACTTTGAATGTTTGAATGGAAATCTACTGAGCTGTTGTGCAACACTCATGATGAAGACCTGAGACATATTATGGTTTGTGACGCATGTGTAAAGTTTCACGTGTTTTTGAGCACCTTTTAGCCCCTCAGAGATGCCGTTCATTTGGAAGAAGAACAAGAAGAATTCCTTCTGATTAAAAAAACAGCAAACATGCCACACAGAGTCACAGATGTTACATTTTTTCTCATTCATATGAAGATTATCTGAAGTTCCAGATCTGTATCAGTCATGACCAGAAGTTTTGAGAATGGCACAAGTATTAGTTTTCACATATTTTGCTGCTTCAGTTTCTGTGACGGCAATTTGCATTTACTCCAGAATGTTATGAAGAGTGATCAGATGAATTGCAAATAATTGCCTGTATGAAGAAGCAGGTGTATATGTAACTAATAAATGCCTCACAATACATATCAATATAAAGGAAACTTAAATAAAAAAATAAACTATAATTTTTCATTAAATTGTAGCCTATAATAAGTGAGATGCTTTTATATTATTGTAATTTATATTTGCTCAGTATGTGGTTTATAGAATCACTTAAAGTGCTAAGTTGGAGGGGAAAGGCTCTAATCAGCAGCTCATTTTCTTTCTTTCATCACAAACCTCCTTCAAGATGGCGACATGTAACACTCGGGAAACTTCCTTGGCTTATGTCTTCACCTGAAAATGAGATCATTTAGAACTGCATCTGCACATTACATTTAACAGCCTCTCCACAGAAGCACCACGCTCCACCCACTCTGGCATCATATTAAATCAAGTGTACATAATGTGACAGTTTTCATTCCTAGACAACAGGAATATTAATGACAGCCATGATGACAGGGTGTTTCAAAGTAAAACTGGCATCAACATGAAAGTCATTTATAATCATGACACACACACACACACATGCACACACAGGGAGGTGGTGTCTGTTTTCTTCATACTTAAGTTGGAGCAGCTGAAGACCATGATGCTCTGCTTTGCTGCCAGAACGTTACAAACGTTCAGTCGGTTTGGATGCAGCTTTTGATGCTCTATTACGGAAGATATTTGATGGGGGTTTTTTTTCTTCCCTCTTACATCTCCAGTTTTCCAAAATAGTCACTTGTCAAATATCTAAAAAGAAAAAAGAAATCCAACCTAAACTCAAACTCCTGATTCCTGTGAAAAGTCAGTTCATAAAAAAATAATAAAAAATCAAATTTAACGTTCACAAGTTAATTATTGTTTGTTATATTACGTGTTTAAAAGTTATTTTGTTTTTGTTTTTTTGCAGAACCTTCCAGTCACCCGTATCCTGGACAACCTGATGGAGATGAAGTCTCATCCTGTGAGTTTTTATTTTTCTTGATCTTGAACGGATACAAAAACGGTCTTAAATTATTTTGTGTTTCATGATGTACAAACCCAAGCACTTTTGTAGAAAAATGTAATCTTAGTATTAAGGGGTAATTCTGGTTTATTTCCCATTAACGTGTCTTTGGCGTCTCTGTGGGTCGTGTTAACATTGTGCCGTCCACCTCTGCTGTAGGAAGAGGAAGTCGGGATTGTAAGCTCCCTGCAGTTTTTTCAAAAAGCCAGATTTTTATGAGTCATTTTAAATTGTTTTGTTTAAATTGTTTGAAAAGTTGGCCTGACCCACAGAGACACAAGAGAGCCGTTAATTCAAACTATACTGTGTGAGGTCAGTGAATGCTGAGGTGCATGGTGCACAGAGGTTGCCAGTTTTCTGCAGCGTCAATCCTACAGACCTCCAAACTTCATGTGGCCTTCAGATCGAGAACAGTGTGTAGAGATCTTCATGGAATAAGTTTCCATGGCCTCGCAGCTTGATCCAAGCCTTACATCCCCAAGCACAATGCAAAGGATTGGATGCAATGGTGTGTACACCTTTGGGATGAATTAGAGCGGAGACTGTGAGCCAGGCCTTCTCGCCCAACATCAGTGTCTGACTTCACAAATGCGCTTCTAGAAGAATGGTCAAAAATTCCTGTAAACACTCCTAAAACTTGTGGAAAGCCTTCCCAGAAGAGTTGAAGCTGTTATAGCTGCAAAGGGTGGGCCGACATCATATTAAACCCAATGGATTAAGAATAGAATGTCACTTAAGTTTAGATGCGCGTGGATGCAAATGAGTGAATAATTTTGGCAATACATTTTTAAAATTAAAATTTTTAAAAGCAGCTTATATCCACATTCTGGGCTTTAGAGAGTATTTGATTCAGGACTGCGTATCATACAGAAATCTCTGGTGAAGTCGTACAATGAAAATATGGAGCCATTAATGAGCATTAAAGGGTCACCTGTAAGACCTGAATATCTGTAGGCCTCAGCATCGCTTCTTAATTGGTTTTGAGAGGAAACTCAGAAGAAAGCAGGTTTTTGTGTCACTTCAGCTGTGATTTAGACCTCTAACACACAAACCACTGCACTGTGGGACATGACATTAGTTTCATATTAACTGCTGTGGGCTGTGTCCATGAGAAGGGAAAGTACAGATTCTATTACTCACATGTGAACCCACACGAACCAGCAGACACACTTTATCACTGAAAGTGGAGTTTTTGTTTTGTCTCTCAGCACATGTCGTAATTTTGACAGTGTACACAAATACAGATGCTGAACTAAACCTGAATTTAACATGAACCCAAAAACAAACCCTGAACTGTCAAAAATTTCCTTTGAAGTTCAATCCCAAGTGTCACTCCTCAAAACAGTCCTTACAGTGACAGACTTACAAGTGAACACACCCACCCCCTGCAGGTTTCTCAGCGTCTGGAGTTACAGACAACTAACAAAGGTCCTGTTGTTGTGAATCAGAAAGGGGGGGTGGAGCAGGGATACACGTCTGGGATGAAGATAAAAGAAACAGAGCACATTCCCCCTCTATCAGATTGTCCTGTGTGTATGAATGTGTTATTTTGAGGTTATGTTTAGGTAAAGGCACAGCAAAACGCTGGTGGAGTTTGTAGAAGTTCAGTTAATGTGAAACATTAACATTAATCCTCAAATTGGCTGGTTTTCGGTGTACTTAGATACCACATGACTTCTATTAGACAGATAAAGCCACATAATAAAATCATGTTGCTGTAATGGTTTCAGAATGTAATATGTTATTATTCAGTTCACTCAATTCAGTTTTATTTATATAGTGCCAAATCACAACAGTCACCTCAAGGCACTTTATATTGTAAGGTAAAGACGCTACAATAATAGAATAAGAAACAATAAGTAACACATGAATTTTAAGTCCTATATAATCAGTCATTTACAGGCATAAATAACAGTATATGCCCACACACACACACATATATACATACGCACATTTTTGGGGGGAGGGGTGGGGGTAATTATAATTATTTGTTCTTTTTCTGGATTGGAGTGATTGTATAGCATTATCTAACATTTTCAGTGACTTTAAGAAACAGGAATTTGGTGCACAAGTTTGAATTTATTTTGTATTTTCTCAAATCTACAAAAGATCTAAATTATACACACAGACTCAAATATATATATACATCAATCTACAATCTTTGAATAAGTGGCGCTGAAGGTTCTACAGTGTCTCTTAACTTGACAAGGCTAAGCTCTATTAACTTCTCAATGATTATGATTGACTACAACTGGTAGTTTCTCTTTGCCAGCATAAAAAGGATTTGTTTGACAGCACTCATTAGATTGATCAGTACGCAGGACAATGGGAGTCCAAAGTCCGAGGAAGGAGAATTGTAGATTTACCTAAGTTGGGATGGTTTTTTTTTTTTGTTTGTTTTTTTTTTTGGAGCCATTTCTAGATAATTGCAGATTCCAAAATCATCAGTTCAAACAATTGTAAGTACAAGTTATTTGGACGTGTAACCACTTTGCCAAGATCTGGAAGAAGACCCTAACTGTCATCCTCCGATGAGAAGATCTTGATTAGAATGTTCAGGAACAACCCAGAAACCACTAAACCTGCCATAGACTGAGAGTGCTGCCCAAGAAAGAGGCCCATGCTCCAAAATCAGCATGTTTAAGTTTGTCTGAAATTTGCAGCTGCCCTCATGGACAAGCCAAATGCCTTCTGGAGAAAGGTTTTATGGTTGGACAAGATTAAGCTATTTGGCCACAAAGACAAGAAGTGTGTTTGGAGGAGTAAAGGTGAGGCTTTCAAATCTAAGCACACAGTATCAGCTGTCAACCATGGTGGCGCCAGTGTCATTCTCTGGGGCTGTTTTGCTGCCTGTGGTACTGGTACATTGCACAAAGTCAGTGGAAAAATGAATGAGGACTACCTCCAAATTCTTCACCTCAAATTAACAGCTAGGTGATTGAAACACACAGTTGGGTGTTCCAACAAAAGAATCAACCTGGTTTTGGAATAAAGGAGCTTCTGGAATAGCCTTCCTAAAGCAACAACCTCAACCATATTGTAAATTAGTGGACTGTGTTTAAAAGCGGAGTTGGTGCCATGAAACCAACAATTTTAAATAAACTCTACCAGTTCTGTAAAGAAGCAAATATCCAGACAGAATTATGCCAGAAGCTTGTTGATGGCTACTAAAAACATCTGGTCAAGGTGCAACTTGCTAATGGAAATTTAACCAAATATTAGTAGACATGAATGTATAAATTTGAGCCTGCATGTATATTTTTGACCCTGTGTGGATTAGAGAATACCTAAAATAAATTTAAACTTGTCCACCCAATTCTTGTTCTTTTAAAGTCATTGAAGTTGTATGCAATATAATCAGTCCACCCTGGAAAATGAACATTTCAAAGAAAGCCCAAAATTACCCCGACATTTATGAGTGTATGTAAACTCCTGACGACTCTCTCTCTCTCTCTGTCTGTCTGTCTGTTTAAAAGCTTTTAAAGCCTTCAATATGCAGGATTCCAAGATCATCAGTTGGGATACACGTGTGAATTTTGATCTGGAAAACTACTGTTGTTATCTGTACTCCTGCAGTTTTTAAGTTTGAGCTAATAAATAGGTTCTGCTGTTTCTGGGTGTCCGCATATAAACTGACATTTCTCGTAATTCACTTAGGATGAAGGTTGGGGGAATCATCTTACAGAGCTTTGTGCCATTTGTATGAGAGAATATGAACCCGAGAAAAGGATAAATCTGATTCGTCTGGAGGTCTTTGTTTATTTCGTGCTCTGCTTGTGCTTTTACGTGATTGACAAAGAATGATCCTCCTCCAATAAAAATGCTGCTCTGAGCTAAACCTATACCCAGCTGTCATTCTGTCTGTGTTTAGTCCTTGGAACAGAGAGACACCTCTGCCACAACCAGGGCAACCTGTGAAATAAATCATTGGCCTTTGTTATGCTTTCAATTTCTTTAGTCTGTTTTTGTCATTCTTGATATTTTGACACCAGTTTTTTGTGTTATTTTGTTTTTTTGTTATACATTGGAGGCTCCTTTTCCATCTAATAGTATCAGATAAACCAAACCAAGCCAGGTTTAGGTGGGTGCTACATGTCAAAGTAACATCTACAGTAGTTAAGGTTTCCCTGCAAAATATTGCATTAATTTCAGCTTGCAGTAATTGTATTTTTGTGGCTGATGAGTGTTATGTCATCTACATTAAAGTTGTATGTACTTCAATGTCAATGTATGTCTAATTTTTCCTCTCTGTCTGATCATGAAGGAAACAGATGATTATCGATACTTTGACCCAAAGATGCTGCGAGGCAGTGAAAGGTACAAAAAAAAAAATCACTCTGAACAGCTCTCATCTGAACAGCATGGCAGAGCTCGAGCTTCTTGGTCAGTAAAATGCACTCAGGATTGTCTCATCATACTTTTTTTCTTTTTCAGCTCCATTCCTAGGAACAAGAATCCGTTTCAGGAGGTGAGTTTGTGTATCTGGACCAAAGTTTGACTGATGAGATTCAGTTCAAGTTATTTCCAGGATCAACACAAGTTGAAAGGAAATACAAGACAGACTGGAATTTCTGATGCCGCACATCAGAAGTTCTTCATAAAGCACAGTTGACTGTTTCTGAGCTGTGATGGACGTTGGAGTTTAAAATATGCAATGTTTTTATGAGAATTTCATTTGGACTTGATTAATCCCCACATCACACAATCACAGCAGACATGTCAAACAACATTTGTGTGAGCAAGAAACCAGAAAATATTCCAAGGGGGAGTTCACTGTAGTTCATAAAACTACTCAAACACCAATTAGAAAACACATCATGATTCAATTATTTCTTCAACTGAAGTTAAAGTCTGATAAATAATTAATAGAATTAAATGCAAGATATTAATGTAAATGATGACAATCAGGCAACAGGACAAATTTGATGACACAGCAGCCAATCCAAGTAAGTGGTCAATAGAATCAGAAAGAAGACACAAATCATGTGCAAAATATACATGAAATACAGTGAGATGATATCTATCTCCTGACAAAACAAAGATCTTGACACTGTAAAAATAAATCTGAAATGGAATACATACATAAGTACAACTGTGAAGTAAATAATTATAATAGTGTAGGAATAAAGCTTGATTCTGTCTGTCCCTTTCAAACCATAAAGCTTTTGCTTTTTTCAGTGTTTGTACTTGAGATTCATTCTGTACTGTCACTTCAGCAACTAAACCTAGTTTGTTATAATTTACAGCCTTTCTGTCCATCTCCTTTATACAAAACCAAATATAAACATATCTTCTGATACAAGCTTGACTTTTTACCTCCTGCTGTTTCAGGCCATCGTGTTCGTAGTGGGAGGAGGAAACTATATCGAGTACCAGAATCTGGTTGACTACGCCAAGGTACTGTAGTACTGTTACTGTTCTGTCCAATTCAATTTTATTTATATAGTACCAAATCACAAGTACTGTAAGGTAAAGACCCTACAATAATACAGAGAAAACCCCACCAATCAGACGACCCCTTGTGAGCAAGCACACTGTGAAAGAGAGCCAGGCATTAATAATAACACTACTGCTGGTGTTTATTTCTTGTGTAAACACAGAACTTAAACCAGATTAATTTCTTTTACATTTTTTCATCTGCTGTTTCTTTAGATGAATACAAATATAGTTTTACGTGGGACGTGTTAAATTTTAAAATAAAACTCTTAAAGTTTTAATGACACTAAAGGAAATATTCAGATCCTTCAGTGAAAGTACTAATACCACAGTATCAAAATAGAAATATAATCAGGCAAATGTATTCCAATCATAACTGGGATACTGATACCCTAATTTTGTTAGGTCCAACTTATAACAAAATGACACACAAACTCTTTATATCATTTTGGACATTTGCCGAATATTACTTAAGAACTATTATTAAACTTTTATTTTACCTGGAAGTGAAAGTCTCGTGATTAAGAATCTCATTTGCCAGAGTGTTCTGACCTGACATAGGCAGCTTTAACCTAGCCTAGCATGTGTTTCCATGGTGGGAGAGACCAAAGCTACCACAGAAGACCCAGACAAGTATAGGGAGAGTATGCAAACACCACACAGAGGGGGGGCACTTCCTGGCTTTGAACCCCAAACCATCTTCTCGCCACCAGCTAACACCAAGGGCGTTGGAAAAATGCAGAACATTAAAATGTACAATATTTTTCCCTGAAATGTAGCAGAGTGGAGAAACACAAGTACCTTAGATATATACTTGACTGTGTTAATTACCTTCTCCCTGTAATAATAGGGCC
Source organism: Archocentrus centrarchus (assembly GCF_007364275.1). Lineage (NCBI taxonomy): Eukaryota > Metazoa > Chordata > Actinopteri > Cichliformes > Cichlidae > Archocentrus > Archocentrus centrarchus. Next base: position 6,520,547 of record NC_044367.1, read on the forward strand.
AGTACATATTGGAGCTATAGAAAACATAATTTTGCTTTTCTATATTTTCAGTCTAAACAGGCGAAGAAGGTTGTTTATGGCTGCAGTGAGCTCTTCAATGCTGCTCAGTTCATCAAACAGGTGAGGAACCACACGTCCTGTCCTCTGCCGGCTCTGCACAGTACCAGTGAAGGGAAAATCCCACAAATTACTGAAAGTTTCTTGTTGTGTCGAGTCTCATGACCTGTTGTCCTCTTCTTCTCTCCTCTCTACAGCTCTCCCAACTTGGCCAAAAGTGACATGGACACTGACAATATGTGAATCTCCCTCTCTCATGGCTGATCTCTTTATTCCACTTTGTTTTATCTCTTCTGTTAATGGACTAAATATTTTCCGTCTTTACTGTAATTTCTGTTTCTGTTACTCAGCGCTAATAAAGCTCAACAGTTCCAACTCACTGTGGCCTCTGAATTCATGCATTTATTCATATTTTAGAGCATTACTTCCTGCATACATAAAACAAAGGAATCAGTTGACAAATGCTTCTTTAACTCATCTCTGAAGAGCCTCCTGGTATGTGAATCTGGGCGACTACCTAAAAATTTCTTTTAGGTACCTTGAAGCTAAAGAAATGGAAAATTAGAAGTAGATCCAGTACCTTCAATCCTTTTTGCATTTTAGTCACAACTAAATGGATTGTGTTTAAATTAAAACCACAGTACTTTAAATAAAAACCTTATATTTGGTTCATTTGGGGCAGAAAACTATGAAATATTTATTACTCTTATAATTCCTCATCAAGTACAATTGATGTTTTTAAGAAAATTTTCTTTTAGTTCATTTTTTAAAAAGTGTTTTATGGTACACTGCTCAAAAAAATTAAAGAAACCATTTTTTAAATCAGTTAAGCACCAAGTCAGTTAAACCTTTGGGATATTGAGCCGGTCACTTAAGTAGCAGAGGGCAGTGTTAATCAGTTTAATGAAATTAACAACAGGGGCAACAATGAGACAACCCCCAAAACAGGAATGGGTTTACAGGTGGAGGCCACTCCTCATCTTTTCTGTTTTCTCACTAGTTTTGCATTTGGCTAGGGTTAGCGTCACTACTGGTAGCATGAGGTGATACCTGGACCCTACAGAGGTTGCAGAGGTAGTCCAGCTCCTCCAGGATGGCATATCTATATGTGCCATTGCCAGAAGGTTTGCTGTGTCTCCCAGCTCAGTCTCAAGAGCATGGACGAGATTCCAGGAGACAGGCAGTTACTCTAGGAGAGCTGGACAGGACTGTAGAAGGTCCTTAACCCATCAGCAGGAATGATACCTGCTCCTTTGTGCTGGATGAGCACAGTCAGAGCTACAAAATGACCTCCAGCAGACTACTGGTTTGAATGTCTCTGACCGAACAATCAGAAACTTAATGATTTTTTTCCCCGTTGAAATCTGATGAGTTTTGAAAGTGTTCCTATCATTTTTTTGAGCGGTGTATTTTTTATACTTACAAATGTAATTTCATGTGTCTCCTTCAGTTGAAGCCATTAACCATGGTACTGTCATAGATACATTAAAAGTTATCGAGCAATGAAACAGAAACAGGGCTGAAACTGATGCTGCATGAAGGAACCAGTCATCACAGTCATCATCTTGTATTTTTTTTTCTATTTATTCTTTTAAAATTGTTATTAATGTTACTCTGTGTTTACTTCCTTTACTTCAGGTGTTCTATATTTTTTACATTTGAACAGTCTTGGCAGTCATTTGTAAAAATAAATAAATAAACCTTTGAATAGCTCTGAAAAAGTGTGCACTGATTGAACTGATTCTGGTCACAGGTGACATCACTGCCTTTTAAAGACAAAATAACTAGTGGTATTGGAAAAACCCAGAAGAATGTTTTAAACCACTCACCGCTGTTCTGAAGGGATTGCCAAAATCCCTAAAGGAGACATTTATTAAATGTGGACTTTGACTTCTTACTTTGGCTCATGTCCCATTTGGTAAAAACACCACGGCACCAAAAACAAAGAGCTCACGCTGAGGATTATGTCAGCATGGCATTTTAATCTGCACGCTTATGTGTGTGTGTGTGTCTGAGCATGTGCTTGTTTAACTAGCTAGGTGAGGACCAGTTTGTTTTAGAGCTTAGGAGTGAGGACATTTTGGGACCTTCAGAGATAAGTATTATCTGTACTCTTCAGCTTAGAGTCCCATTTCTACTTGTGGCTAGTAGTGTCTCTGAAGCATAATCCATACCTTACTCATGCTGTTGGGATGCAATTTTTTTTTTCTAAAAAAACAAAACAAAACAGTTTCCCTGATGAAAATAACATCTTAGGGTCAATATTTGACTGAGGATAACCCTGAGTGGGGGTTGTTAATCAGGTTCAGCTGCTTTGCTGTTACTGAAATTAACAAAAGTTGCACTAGAGAGGCAACAATGATACAACCCCCAAAACAGGAATAGTTTTATAGGTGGAGGCCCCTGATATTTTTCCCCCACCATCTTTTCTGACTGTTTTTTCACTAGTTTTGCATTTGGCTACGGCAGTGTCACTTCTGGTAGCATGAGGTGATACCTGGACCCTACAGAGGTTGTACAGGTAGTCAAACTTCTTAAGAATGGCATATCTATGCATGCCATTGCTAGAAGGTTTGCTGTGTCTACCAGCACAGTCTCAGAAACATGGAGGAGGTTGCAGGAGACAGGTAGTTACTCTAGGAGAGTTGGACAGGGCTGTAGAAGGTCCTTAACCCATCAGCAGGATTGGTATCTGCTCCTTTGTGCAAGGAGGAGCAGGATGAGCACTGCAAGAGCTACAAAATGACCTCCAGCAGCCTACTGGTGTGAATGTCTCTGACCAAACAATCAGAGACTTCATGAGTTTGTGAGCAATGTCCTTTAGTGGGCCCTGTGCTCACTGCCCTGCACCGTGAAGCCAGAGTGGCATTATCCATAGAATACCAGAATTGGCATGGCTGTTATTAAAGAACAGAAATCTTTAATAAACTAAAATAATTAAGTATATCAGCTCCTTGGCTGGCATTAGTCTGCAGACTAATGGCTTTGAAAGCTAGAATGAGCTAATAATCTTTAGTGATCTAGCTTACATTAGCTAATGTTTCTGAGACTATTTAGAGAACAAAAATATATATAAGCAGACCCATTTTAAGATCCAGCGATGTCCTCGCATTATTCGAACAATTTGCACTTTTGCTATATTTCAAGTGAAGTGTTTTAAATTGCACCACTGACTTGTCATGAAATTATCTCATCTTTTTTCAGTTTTAAAGTTTTATTTATTAATGACAAACCTTCTGTTGAAGCAGCAGCACCTCTGTGTGAGTGCACTGTAACATCATGACATCGAGAACACAGGTAAACTTGTTTTTTATTCTATCCTGTCTCCAGTGGACAGGTTGGCAAAATATAACATTATAAGACATTGTCGGAAAATAATACTAAAATGCAATATGATTACTCTTATTTCTATAGTTATTTTTAGGGGTGCTGTGATGAAATTTAGGGGTTCTTGAGCACCCCCAAAAGGGTCTAAACTCGCCTATGGTCTGAGGAGGCACAGCCATGGAGGGACGCACAGATCTCTACAGGCTAGGCAACGAAACCCTGTTTATTAGGTATTGGGTTAAAATCCTTGGACCTACTGTCAGACCCTACGCTGGTGCAGTGGGGCTTGAGTTCCTCCTGGTGCATGACAGTGCCTGGCCTCATGTGGTGAACATATGCAGGCAGTTCCTGGTGAAAGAAGGAACTGATACCATTGATTGGCCCCCACACTCACCTGACCTAAATCCAATAGAACGCCTGTGGGACATTATGTTTTGGTCTATAAGACATCGTCAGGTTGTCCACAAGCTCTGGTCCAGATCTGGGAGGAGATCCCCCAGGACACCATCTATCATCTTATTAGGAGCATGCCATGACATTATTGGGGCATGCTGTGAAACAAGCCACTCTTTAGCAAATTTTTCTTGTAAAAACAGTACTTCTCATGATAATTAGCAACTTTTAAGCTACAGAGGTATAAAATTAGCAGTTTATAAACCCACTGCTGTTTATAGTTGCTAAAAGTATCCTTGCTTTTGTTATATACGATGTGATTTTATTTAAGCTATCTTTAAAATATTTAAATAATTTATGTTTTGTGATGAAAAAAGATGTTCAACTAAGATATGAGATTTCCTCCGTTCCTTCTTCCGCCGTAGTGTTTCTTAAACTGTGGTGCGCACCCCACTGGTGGGGGGCAGGGTCACGATAGGTGGGGGTGCAAACAACCTGGGAGAAAAGTCATGTGAAACAAATGTTGAACATCGGATTAATTCTCACAGCAGAACAAAGAAACATTAACAGGTACGTTAGCACAGCGAGTAGCGAAACTGTCTGTCCCCGTCACCATCTGCTGTGTACACAGAGCTGTCATACCACTGCTTCACCACCTGCATTTTTACATATTTCATGCAGGTGACTTCCTTTGCTGTTCATGGCATTAACTACAGTTCTGCAATATTTTCAGTATTCTGTAATGAAAAATTATGAAACATTTACCAGAGTTGTTAAATTTGGCGGAAGGAGACGCACTTATTTCGACAAAAAATTTAATCAGAATTTCACTTTCTGCCACTGACTGAATTCACGTGAGCTCTGTATGATTCTCCTGACCAGCACAAGACAAAATAAACACTTGCTCCTTTCTCTGCAAAAAAGTAATATGGATCTAAATCCTTATTGAAACATATCTACATCTTACATGTAAAATATTTTACTAGTTTGCTGTAATTACTGTTAAACCATGCATGCACCTTTTTCTATTATTTCTACTGCCGACCTCCCACCTACACACTAACTTCTAACCTCGAGCTTTATGAGGACTCAAGTTCACTTATTGCATTCCCAGGGCTCTTACCTGAACCCTTACCTGACCTCCCTCCCCAAACCTAAGCCTGAAATTAACCTTAACCCCAGTGTGAGGATCAGCCAAAATGTCCTCACTTTTCACAAATGTCTTCACAAATTTAAAAATGTAAGTTGGTCCTCATACAGATACACTTACAAGTACACACACACACACACACTCAGTGCTAATCCCAGCTCAGTGTCAGTGATGTTGAGTCTGTTATGCTGACTTAATGACCCCAGAGCTGAAATAATGAGAATGGGAAGGAAGAGAGGCAAAAAAGAGGGATATGATGAATGACAGAAAGGAAGATAATTAATTAAACAAAGTATGGCTAAGAGATAGGTGGGAAATGAAGAGGAAAAAAATAAAGGCTAGAACTGCTAGGGGGAAAGAGATAAAAGTAATAATATTAAAAGGAAATGGGTAGAAAAATGGGAGAAAGATGAAAAACAGGAAAAGAGGGTTTTCATGAGAGATGAAAAAAATAATTTAGGTGGCTGGCCTGCTCTGTGGTTTATTCTTATATTATTCTCTCACTCAGCCCTAATTTGTACTAACTAGCCTGGGCAAAACAACTTTGATACAGCTTGCTAACTAAGCTAACTGGCCTTAGCCGATACTTTGGCACTCCATCCTGTGTAGTAAGTTCTGGCTCCAAAATACCAATATGGCAGAAGTCAAACTGTTAACTTTAAGGCTTCAAAAAACTGATGGTTTACATCAGAGTGGCTATGGCCATTTTTGTTGTTGTTGTTTTTGTTTTGGGTTTTTTTTTGTTTTGGTATTAAATCCAAGAGTCATTGCAGCTTCTTTTCCTAAGTCCTTATGAATTCTCCTCCACATTTCCTTAACCTTATGACATTTTTAATAATGTTCAGTGAAAAGCGTGAATATATTGTGAAGTATTAGCAGCCAAAGAGACAGCTGTTTTCCTCAGGAGCTGGGAGACTAAAAATGAGCTCAAAAACATCAAATACTGGACTTCATCGAGTGGACTTTAACGCTCATCGTCCTCGCACAGAACAATGTGCTCTGGAACTTCAAAGCTCATGACACATCACTGCTGTGTAACTGCAGGTTTGCCATAAACATAAACATATATATATGTGGTGTTTCTATATATCTTACAAATCCACACTTAGAGCAGTAATGCACATCCACACACACACACTTGTTTCTGGTTATCTGAATTTTCCTCGTGACTGTCAGCACCCTGTTGTCAATGTGGGAGTTCAGGTTTTATCTGCTGCATGAGAAAATGTTGTGAAACACTCACATTGATGTAATGTTCTTAATCCAGCCTGTTAGGCCTCAAAATCAACCCAGAGAACACCTTAAGCACTTTTTAATGCTGCTTTAATACTGCTATGACTCACATTGAATTAAGGTCTAACTGTTATGTGAAGAGGGTGTTCCGGGGTTAGAGCGGACTAAAAGCCTCAGCAGTGTCAACTACAGGCAAGAGCCTTCATTATGACAAGACAATCATTCAATAAATCATGTGTCAGTTAAGTTCAGCTGTTTAGATTGTAGTTTGATTTCGCTTGATGTGATTTTTGTGTTTTGGTTTTTTTTTTATGAATCTTTGTGGTCATCTTTTATCTTAACACTGCTACAATAATACTGTCAGGGATGGTAACTGGCTTCATTATCCATGACGTTAATTTTCTGATTAACTCTTCACATTAATTTGCTTAAAAACTTTGGATTGGTTCCCATCTTCTTCCCGCTGTGACAGCAGCTGACCATCAGTGCTTTTGTTTGAATCAAGCTGACGCTTAAAGAACTCGTCCTGATCTGACGTCTTACACTAACACCGGTGCTGGGTGGTTTTTACACAGCAGAGATAGCATGGAGGTTCATACAAAGAGCCACTTGTTCTCAGAGGACACTGACACACACACAGATCAGGTGTCTGCAGTTTTTCTGCTCTCTGAAAGCTGCCTCTCAGGTGAAAAAGAGTCCAGTGCTTTTAAATCAGGGGGAAGTTATGTGGAACATTTAGACTAATCCAGGAGGAAAATGATCCAGGTGTACAGAAAACTGCTTGGCTTGTCCAGATTGTGGATTAATTTCGTTCCTTTCAGATAGCTTACTTCTGTTCTTTAGAAGAAGAAAAGAACTAGCCATTTTGTTTTTCTTTTAACAAATCATAATTTTTGTGGTGCGTTTAAGGATACTTGTTACATGGCAGTCATGAGTTATTTGGACAGAAACATGGACACTGAGGCAGATTATCCCCAATCTCTGCTACTTTTGCATTTGTTATATCAATAAAACCTCCTAACTGCACAAATCTGTTGCATTCACAAGTCTCAGAGTTGGTGAATTTTCCACATCACTGGTGTTCAGCAGCCATTACTATCACTTCCACTCCCCCTTTAGTTACTGTTACATACATCTGCTCTTTTCTTTTCTCACACAGCAGCACATATGGCATTGAGTGCCTGTGGTTAGTTTACTGTCTGCAATAACTATGGCATAACTGAGCCTTTAGTTAGTCTGTAAATATTCTCTATAAAATAGATGTGCATATGGACATGCAGACCCCATAGGAAATGGACGAGACCAGAAGTTTCTGGTTTCTCTCTGTAGTCCTCATGAGTTCCAGATAATTGCATGATGATAAATGATGATAAATAAGTTCATGCAGAGACTTGAAAAGATTGTCTAAAGTTTTTCAAAATTCATCTGAATTTGTAAACATTGCAGAAAGTCTTGAACTGGATATCCGTTGTCCATTGTCCAGATATCCTGGCTACACCAAATCCTCTGAGGACATGGAAAAATGTCCATGTCCCCAATGGATAAGTTGGCAGTCTAGCTAGCTAACTACATTGCCAGACTGGTTTATAATGACAGCATGAAATGATGTGGATGCGTCACTGTCTGTAATAACGATTGTCACAGTTCTCCTGTGATGCCAGGGTGCCAAAGTAAGTTTTCTCTCTTCATGTTTTGGACCTCATCTTCAGGCTTGGCAGGAACTCTGTGGGAGATGAGTGTCTGTACACAGATCACATTCCTGCTCCAGACACTCCTCTCACAAGGAGCCAATCTGATAAAGGATTTACAAAGAACCTAAACATCTGCCTAAAATCTCCATTATAAGCCCTGGAACAGGTATAAAGCTAATAACATCATGTCAGTCCATTTAAATAAAGCTAATAGCTTCTCTCAAACAAGCTGGTACTCTGCAGTCTGTTTTGGTTACCTTGCAAATTTTTCAGGAAATTTTCAGGATTTTGGAGCTAAGCTTCATCATGGTTGGTAAAGGCTTTTGTTATAAAGTTTGCAAAGCAGCCATGGCTTCCCTTATGAGAAGGTTTTTCCTTTGTACTTGAATGAACTGTTGCAACAGTACATCTTTATGGTGTATGATTTGTCCCAGTGGTCGCTTGTGGTATTGCAATGGCCCAAAAAGCGACAGATGTCTGTAAAACTACTGAGAGGATAGCTTCAGTTACAAGCATTTGTTTCTTTGTTTGTTTTTAACTTGTTTTACTGCAAACTTTTAATCCAAGGAAAGTTTTATATTTATTCAATTTTGCCATGCAATGCCAAAGCTAGAACACTTTCTCATTTTCATTTAAGTGTCCAGAATGTTCTTTGAATACTGTATCCAGTTTTCATGAGCCTGGTTCTGCTAGCAGTCATTTCCTGTTAAAAGGGAGTTTTTCCTTCCCTCTGTCACCAAGTGCTTGCTTATAGGAGGTTGTTTTGACTGTTGGGTTTTCTCTGTAATTATTGTAGGGTCTTTATCTAACAATATTAAGTGCCTTAAGACGACTTCTGTGATTTGGCACTATATAAATAAAATTGAATTGAATTGATGCATTTATAGTCCAATGTTCACTATTATAACTATCACAGTTTTATGTCATGTTATCATTTACTTATTCACAGTAACACAACATGCAGATGAGGCTGATGACCTGACTGGTGGTTGAGAAAAGTAAGATCAGTGGCAGTTTGAAATCAAACGTGCCAAGTAGATGCACTGTTGCTAATAAAAATGTTCTGCTCCTCTGGGTGCAGAAATCAGCCTTGTTGATAATCTTGCTACTCAGAAATAACAATCATTGAAAAGTCCTGTCTCATATCATTATACAAAACCACCTCTGTGGGAAAGCTGTGGAGATTTCACACAAAGATGTTGCTGATACCTCGAAATCTGCTTGGCAACAGGACTGTTCTTCCATCCTCTGAGGAACTGAAGTCCAAAATAAACCTTCTTAGAGTGAATGAATACGAACTTCTAATAATTAAGAAGCTAAACAGAAATGTGAAGTCCAGGAAATGGATGGATTTTCCATCAAAAACAATTTGAGATTTGATTTGATACCTTTTCCAGACTAGATGCTATCTCTCTGTCCACCTATGTTTTTCTATCTGAACCTATATGAGTCTGAAACCCTTGAGAAAATGTTCATCTTTGCTCCAGTTACCTTCCTGTCTTCACCCTTCTCCTTTTACAAGTTGCATGCTGGGAGCTGGCCAAGCAGAATTCCTGAGTTGTCTGGTCTGCCAGTATACCTGCACACAGGTATGCTGTTGCCTAGATGATTCTGGGCTCTGCCTGGCCCATGACAATAACCAGAGCCTCAGAGATGATTAAATGAGACTGACATGAAGAATGTTTGGCTCTTAGTAAGTGGCACGTGACAGAAACTCTGGATGTGATTTTGTTATTTTGCACTAGCGCTGATGAAAATTAGCTAATCATCCCAGCTACCGCTAAAGTTCCTCTAGCTTTGCATTCAGTATTTCTTTCATTGCTCTTTAGGAAACAGTTAAACTGGATTCTGCAGTCTTCCCATTAAGGGTATCAAGCAGTTAAAGAATGAAAGGCAAACAATCACGTTTATTTCATTTTTTTTAATTCTTAGTCCAATGAAACCTCCAATAGCCTAATGAGCTTTAACCCATCAGCAGCTTTGATTCTCTTGTGAGCTCCAATATTTCAACAATGTTTTTAAATATGTCACTGGACACAATCCATATTCTCTTGTGTTGTTCTCCACATTTAGTGATTGTTTTTGTTGATTTATACAGCAGGATTACACAGCAGTGGGGAAGAAGTTTTATTACCGTAGAAGTCTTTCAGAAAGTGTGTTAACTAAGTTTAAGGATATCATTCCTCTATTATTATGCTCCCAACACAGTACAGAGCAGCTACCTAAAATCTGCTCCCACTGAGGTCGATTATCTCGTCAATAGTTTTACATCCTAACTGTGTACAACTCTGGATACTGTGGCTCCTCAGAAAAGGAAAGCCTCAAATCAGAAGTGCCTGACTCCGTGGTATAACTAACAACCACGTGCCTTAAAGCAGATAATCCGTAAGCTGGAGAGGAAATGGCATCTCACTAATTTAGAAGATCTTTGTTTAGCTTGGAAAAAGGGTTTGTTGTTCTATAAACGAGCCCTCCATAAAGCTAGAACATTCTACTATTCATCACTGATTGAAGAAAATAAGAACCCCTGCAGCCTGGCTGACAACGAGTCAGAGCTCTGCTGAGCCGAGTATTCTTTAACCTTAAGTAGTAATGACTTCATGAATTTCTTCACAAATAAAATTGTTACCATTAGAGAAAAAAAAATAATCATAACCATCTCAAAGACATATCTCCATGTTCGGCTGCTTTCAGTACTGCTGGTATTTGTTTAGACTTTTTTGGCGGGATTAATCTTTCAGAGTTAACTTCAATAGTTACTTCCTCCAAACCATCAATGTGTCTATTAGGCCCCATTCCTACAAGACTGCTCAAAGAAGTCCTACCATTAATTAATGCTTCAGTCTTAGATATATTCAATCTGTCTTTCCTTCACTTGACCCAGCTGTCTTAGCTAATTAAGGCCAATCTCCAACCTTCCTTTTGCAAACGATCTTCTTATGGCCTCTGACAGTGGACTCATTTCTGTGCTTGTTCTGTTGGACCTCAGTGCAGCTTTCAATACTGCTGACCATAATATTTTATTAGAGAGAATAGAGCATACCATAGGTATTAAAGGTGCAGTGGTTCGAATCATATTTATCTAATAGACTCCAATTTGTTCATATAAGTAGGGAGTCTTCTTCACACTCTAAGGTTAATTGTGGAGTACCACAGGGTTCTGTGCTAGGACCAATTTTATTTACACTATACAAGCTTTGAAGTTCTTTTACTCTGCCCTACAAATCTTAGAAACATGGTGTCTAACCAGATACTTACTCTGGATGGCATTACTTTGGCCTTCAGTAACACTGTGAGAAATCATTTTTGACCAAGGTATGTCCTTCATACTAAGCACATATGTAGGACTGCTCTTTTGCATTTGCGCAGTCTCTCTAAAATTAGAAACATTTTGTCTCAGAGTGATGCTGAAACGCTAATTCATGCATTTATTAGTTCTAGGCTGGACTATTGTAATTCATTGTTATCAGGCTGTCCTAAAAGCTCCCTGAAGATCCTTCAGCTGATCCAAAATGCTGCAGCTAGAGTACTGACAGGGACTAGAAGCATATTTCTCCCATATTGTCTTCTCGTCATTGGCTCCCTGTTAAATCCATAATTGAATTTAAAAATTCCACTTCCCTCTTAGACTGCTGGTTTACTTGTGGTTCCTAGGATACCTAAGAGTAGAATGGGAGGCAGCGCCTTCAGCTTTCAGGGCCCTCTTCTGTGCAACCAGTTTGGATTTGGGAAACAAATTCCTTCTCTATTTTTAAGATTAGGCTTAAACTTTCCTTTTTGATCAAGCTTATAGTTAGGGCTGGATCAGGTGACCCTGAACCATCCCTTAGTTATGCTAATCTAGACTAAGGCTGCTGAGGGGTTCCCATAATGCACTGAGTATGTCTTTTTCATTCACCACTTTTTACTCTGTTTATACCTGACTCTGCATTTAATCATTTGTTATTATTAATCTTTGGTTCTCATTCACAGTCTGTCTTTTGTCCTGTCTCCCTCCCCTCAGCCCCAGCTGGTCACAGCAGATGACTGCCCCTCCCTGAGCCTGGTTCTGCTGGAGGTTTCTTCCTGTTAAAAAGGAGTTTTTCCTTCCCACTGTCACCAAGTGCTTCTTCATAGGAGGTCATTTTGACTGTTGGGTTTTCTCTGTATTATTGTAGGGTATTTAGCACCTTAAGGTTACTGTTTGTTGTGATTTGGCGCTATATAAACAAAATTGAACTGAATTGACTTCTGATCTCACAGAAATACTTATGTGCACAAACATGACTATTATCTTTTCCTAAGTCCAGTCGAATAGCTTAGGTGTATCACTCTAAACAACCGTCTACTGATTTGGTATCAGTCCCACCCTTTAATTTTTTTTCTAAATCTTTTTTCACTGTGAAAAATCACTCAAAGTTGGTCATAAGTTGTTGTTGGGGAAGGGGGGGGGGGGGGGGGGGATACCAAATTTTAACTCATCCCAACATACTTCATGGACCTGTAAATCATGTCTCCATTAAACTGACTGAAGTTATTGTTCAAAAAAAATCAGCTTATTCTCTGAGGGTCAGGTTGGAGGCACTCACTGATTTTCCAGTGGAAAATGATGTTGTTCTTTAATAAGTTACTCATTGATTATACATTGGTACTTCTGTGGTTATTATGATGACTACCTCCAAGTAGCAGTATTATGAATGTTTGCTTGGGATATCAGTTGACTGGGTTAATGCCATTTTTATGAATGTACCACATACACATTGATTCAGTCTTTTAGTAAACTATAGCTAGATGTATTTTGGTTTTTCAGTTTTTCTTCAGTTCACTCCTGTTCCCATTCTCAGGTTGACCTGTCACCGAGGCCCCTCCCTCACCCTCTAAAGTCACATCAGTGAAGTGTGTGTGTATGAGTGTGTGTGTCTATGAGTGAGTGTGTTGTCAGAGAGAAAGCTTATTTAAAGGGCTACCTCTCTCTCTCGCCAGGCGATCGACACCAGCTCAGCACTGTCAGCTTACCGCCTGCTGCTTCTTCCAGGGAATAACGTGTGAACAGCCTGAACAGTTTTCCTCAGAGACGTCTGCTAAAGAAACAATCAGTAAGACTGAGTTTCCTGCTGATTCTGCACAGAGATCTTTACTGCTAAATGAATAACAGGATGGCTGATTCACATCCATATTCACATAGAGTAATTTAACTTACTGGCTGTCTATTTCTTACACCTTCTACTAACTACTTTACTTAATCCATTTTGGGTTTTTTGTTTTTTTGTTTTTTTTTTTTCATGTATTTATTGACTGTTCAAACTGCCAAACTTAGAGACTGGTACTGGCTTGCTTTCTGGCCATGAGTATTTCTTTCATCGTGATGATGTGTTGTGTATATGAACTAATTTACTGACTGGAAATTGGGTAACTTTGGGTAAATGACAATTGATTTCATGAATTAGCCATGGAATCTACCCCTTCTTAACTTATAGACTGGCATTTAACTTTTTGCTGCCTCCTTTACTGACTGGTTTATTTCCTCTTTAGCAATGTGGCGACATTGTTTTCTTACCTCCTTTATGTGATGTGTGGTTCAGTAACGATATTTCTGGATTTCTGACTGATTCATAATTAGCTTGTGGACTGGTTTATTGACCAACTTGCTGAGTAATTTTTATCACTCAGGAGGTGGGCCAAATACACTGCCTGGCCAAAAAAAATAAAAATGTTGTTGGATCATCTTTAGCTTTGATCATGGCAGACATTTGTAGAATATTATCATTTTGATAATGTCATAAGATTTATTTCCATCCAGCGTTGCATTCATTTTTCATCTAACGTTGATGATGTAGATCTTCTATTGATGGTGGGAGAGTCTGACCACTAAAGTAATCTCCAGTATATCCCAAGGATTCCCAGAGGGGTAAAGGTCTGGACTCTACGGTGGCCAATCCATGTATGAAAATAATGTCTGATGATGTCTGAACCACTCTCTCTGTTGAATCCTGGCATTGTTGTGTTGGAATATGCCCATGCTATCAGGGAAGAACCACTGCAAAGATGGAAAATCATGGTCATTCAGTATATTCAGGTTGTCAGCTTGTTTCTTTGTTTTGGGCACATAATGTTCTTCTTCTCACCAGTGCAAAGCTCTTACCTATTTGCTTAGTTAAATCCAAGTAGTGACTTGTTTTTGGCCAGATGAGCCGGAGGCTGGGTGAATCTATCCTGCAGAGACCTGGGAGATCTTTTATCCCTCTAAAAGTCACCAGACTCAGCTGTTCATTCAGTGAGCAAAGTAAATGATAAATACACTACAACCCTCATTCACCCGATTCATACAAGCACTTTTTTCTATACCTGAACACCTTGTTCACACACACACTCACATGGACGCAATTCAGCGTTCAGCATTTTGCCCAAGGGTACTTTGACATGCAGACTGGATTAGCTGGGCATCAAACCATAAACTTTCTGATTGGCAGACAACCTCCTCTGCCTCCTGAGCCACAGCTGACCCTCACGTACCCAGCCATACAAAGTACTTTGCATACCTGCCTATGTAACCCCCAGGATATTGAACTGATCCCTGCTAGGCACTGCCATCCTTAGGCAACAGCTACTAGAATCCCCGTGTGTGCAATCGTAAGAAAAAACAAAAACATTTAAAAAAAGATCCTCATTATTATTATTAGAGTAACCATATGTAATACCTTTTTTTCAGTATACTGAGATCATTGCAGAAATGCCTCAGCTGTCTGTCCTGCTGCCTCTGACAGGTAAATTCTGTTCTTGGTTTGTTTGTTTGCTTTCTTGGATATTATGACAGCTTCATGTGTTCTGTCTTTTTTTCCCTCAGGCCTTTTCTTCCTTCTCTCCTCAATGCTTGGCTCAGAAGCCAGCGGTGAGTCCTCAAACATACCAGTCTGCCAGACACCAGATCCACTGGCTTGATTTGACACAAATTTTATGACTGATGCCTGACAGAACCCTCCCATTTATCCGAGACCGGCATTAGGTGTACACTGGCTTGTGGGTTTTGTCTATCCTTTTGGTCTCAAACCAGAGAAACTGGGGATCTTTCAGGTGTAAGACAAATTAGTTAACCACCACATCGTGGAGCCACATGTTGGTAAAAATAATACTGATACTGTGAAATACAGTCAATCAAATCAACACATTTTTTGTATTGTCTTTACACTCACAGCTTTCATTCTGGCAACCCAATTTGATGGTCTACAGTATATGCCAACTAGTGTAGCTACATTTTTTTTTTTTTTTTCCGTATACTTATATGTTTTTTTCTTGTGAATCAGCTGAAGGGTGGCCACAGAAACCACAGACTGAGTCTGGCCACCAGAGATAATTTTAAATGATCTGAAGAGCTTCAATAGCAATGAAACAAAAATTTGAATTTTACAAACCATCAAGTAGGTAATCAGGATAGGAGTGGGCTGTATGACCTGCAGCAAGTTACACTTTGACAAGACATTTTTAGTTGCCATCAACAAGCTTCTGGCATAATCCCGGCTGGATATTTCTCCACTCTTCTTGGCAGAATTGGTAGAGTTCATTTAAATTGGTTGGTTTCCTGGTACAGACCTGACTTTTAAACACAGTCCACAAATTTTCAATAGGGTTGAGGTTAGTGCTTTGGGCTGGCTATTCCAGTCTGCTTTATCCATTCCAAAACCAGTTTGAAGAGTGTTTGGGTTCATTATCTTGCTGGAACACCCAACTGTGTCCAAGTTTCACCCGTCTAGCTTTTGATTTGAGGTGGAGTTGAAGACTTTGAAGGTAGTCCTCCTCCTCCTGGTACACTGCACTACTTTATGCAGTGTACCAGTACCACTGGAAGCAAAACAACCCCAGAGCATGATGCTACCACCACCATTCTTGACAGCTGGTACTGTGCTCTCAATTTTTGAAAGTCTCACCTTTACTCCAAACATCACTCTTGTCATTGTGGCCAAATAGCTCAATCTTTGTCATCTGATCGTGAAATTTTTCTCCAGAAGGCATTTGGCTTGTCCATGATTTCAGAGCAGGGGCTTCTTTCTTGGTCAAGACCCTCTCAGTCCATGGTGAAAACACACTTAGCTGTTTCCAGTTCTTGGCAGGTTTGAGCCTTGGTGGTTCCTGGGTTGTTCCAGAACATCCTAACCAATTTCCGCGCATCTGAAAGTGACAGATTGGGTCTTCTTCCAGACGTTGGCAAAGTGATGGCACATTCAAATAACTTGTACTCAGGTACATTTGTTTGAACTGATGATCTTGGAATCTGCATTTGTTTGGAAATGGCTCCAAGATACCTTCACAACTTGTGTAAATCTACAGTTCCTCTTAGATGTTCACTGAGTTCCTTGGACTGTGTGACGATGTGACCCTATGTGGATTAGAGAAAATCCAAAATAAACTCAAACCTGTGCACCAAATTCTTGTTTTTTAAAGTCATTACAGATGCTTTGCAGCCATTCCACACTGGAAAAAGAACAGTTCAGCGAAATCATTAAAAGCCCAAAATTACTATGGGGAAAGGGACCTCTCCGTTGTGGGCGAGGCTGAAATCGACTGGGACATAGTGTGAGAGAATCTATACAACACCTCCAAAAACCCTGACCACCAGCTCATACATTTTAAATTCATACATAGGCTTCATTTAACGCCCAGGAAGCGTCATGCTATGAAAATCATTACCTCTCCAAATTGCGATTTATGCTCACTTAATACTTTAAGATCATTTATGCATATGTATTGGGATTGTCCTAGTGTGACGATTTTCTGGAGACAAATCTCCACCACCTTGAGTGGTTTGCTTCAGGTCAACATTCCGTTATCTCCATCCTTACTCCTACTCAACGATGATTCCAAACTAGGGATCTCCTCCCATTAAGAACATTTACTATGGGCTGGCCTTACGGCAGCTAAGAAGATGTTGGCACTGAGATGGCAACCACCTCACACATTGCCGTGGCAACAGTGGGCCAATTCTTTCTTAGATATTGTTATGATGGAGCGATCAGTAGCCAGGATGCATGCGGCCAGCCAGAAAACAATAAGAGCATGGGATGCAGCTTACACTCTGGTTAAGGAAAAAGTAAAACATCTAATCTGGTGACTGTATGTTTTATTTTCAGCTACTTAATTGTATCTTTTATTTTCGTGATTCCAGTTGTTTTGAGATCCAGGGTGGGTGGGGTTGGGGCCGCCATGGATTGATTTGGGGTGGGGGGTGGGGTGCGTGTATGTTCTATAATTATATTTAAGTGCCTTATTTCTCTCCTTTTCATGATGTTTTATTTGTTTGCACATTTGTGGATTCATAATTAAAATAAAAATAATTGATAAAAAAAAAAGCCCAAAATTACCCTGATATTCATGCCCTTAATGAGTGTACATAAACTTCTGACTAGAACTGCTGGATTCATCAAGAAAGTGACTTGTCCTTCCTTCATGTAGTATAATTAGTGCCCTGTTAGCAGGGGGTGGATTCCTGTTAACAATGATTTAGCTAAAGCCTGAGCAGACTTTTAAAAGCTACTGGCAGCAGATATGTTTCAACACAAGCAGCTAATATTAGTTAATGTGACATAAATATGAACAGAAGTATGTAACTAGGATACTTTTCTAACCAGCCAGCTAAAACTTCTGATTAATTATTTTGGTTTTTCATTCCATTCCCTCAGCGTCTCTGTGGGTAACTGGAAACCTTCCAGTATGTTTCTTCTTTTGTGTTTATGTTGAGCTTGATTCATAAAAACTGAATTTTTTATGCTTTCAATCCTTTAAAAAAAAAAAAGCACATTTATTATTCTAACTGAATTTCAAAGAATTACTGGCTCCCTTAACAGTATTATGTAAGACAAGCAATTTTTTTCCTTTTACACATGCATTTTTTATACAGCTTAAATATATCAAGATATGCTAATTTAACAGCCCTTTCATCTTTTTAGACAATCATTTTATAATGAAATTAATAGTATAGGTTTATTATAATAAATCCTTTTAGTTCCATTGTATTCTGTCATTTTACCACATTTTCATCTTACTGTTTTTTCTTTTTCCCTCTATAGTTTTTTGAATATTTCTGTGTGTGCGACAGATTATTATCTTTAAATTGCTCGGTCTTGCCCCTGTAGTAAACTAGCCCACTGTATATACAGAAGATGAAAGTAGTTCCACCAAGAAACAGGAAAATGATGCTCCCACAGTCATTAACACCTATCGCCTACATCAAGGATTTTAACTTGTAACAAAGTATTTTGACTGCATATCTTGTTTTCTACTCAGTGCCTGATCCAGTGACCTGTACAACACGTGGAGCAGACCTGACCCAGGACACTGTGGTGGTTTTATGCCCCCCACGGTGCATGCAGTCGAGGATGTCTGTGTTTGGGACGGGAGTCTACGCCGCTGTCTCATCCATCTGTGGAGCCGCTGTCCATAGGTACAGCTTTCCTTTCATAACTGCTGTAGTTTATCTTGAATTTCCACCACAACATGTTTTAGTTACACATTACAGCAAGCGTGAGCTGATTTTTCAGTCATCACTGAAAACACTGAAACAGAAAGTGTCTTACATGTTTGGTTTAAAAGGCCGTTAGCTGCAACACAATGAAACCATGTTAACATTCACAGGAGTGTGACATGATGAAAAGGACCAGAGAAGGGAAGCCACAGAAAAAGAAACAATACATTAATTAAATAAAAATAGAAAACAGAGAGAATCCTTATTCAGTTTCTTCATTTATTTATTTATTTGGGGGGGTCCTCTGATTACTTCCTTGTTTTTAAGACTGACTGTTAATGCTTCAGAGCAGTGAACACTTTATCACACTGGGGTATTTGGGGGCAGGTGCAGTGAGGATTGTTTCTGGTGGATTCAGTGTAGATTTTCAAACACGTGGATCAGACTCTGTGTTCAGCTGCCAAGATGTGACATAATAGAGAGCAGTGTGAGTCCTGGTGCCTGCTGAACCTTAACAAAACACCAACACCATGAAGGAATGTGCTTGAAAAGAGGATTAAGTTCTCAGCCCTGAGTGACCTCCTCATTCTCCTGCAGAGGGCCTCGATGGCCCCCTGAGAAAAAAAATTCTTTTTAATCGTTTTTCCTCCTTCATGGATGTCTTTTTTTCTTGTCCTGTGAATTGTTTTTATTTTAATTTTCACCTTTATGACAAGATCTTCCTGCTCTCATTGTGCACATTTCTGATTTATGTTTTCAAGCACAAATCTATTTTTTTAACAGGATCTCAGTCCGGCTGCTTCAGGTCAGGTGTGATTGTAAATGCATATCAATCAGCAAACTGACTTCCTTAGTAGCAACTCTCATAACTGTTAGTGGTTATCTTGTATTTCTGTCATGGTCTGCTTCCCCTTTTTTATTTTTTCATACAGAGGTATCCTAGGGCCGGCTGGAGGCCCTGTTAGAGTTCATAAGCTGCAGGGACGACACAACTACATGAGCTCGTACGCGCACGGCGTCCACTCACAGGCTCTGTCTCACTGGACCGCCTCCTTCAGCCTCACCAGTAGGTTTTAATTTGTGGATGAATTAATTCAGTATGACACAAATGTTAGCTGAATCTCTTGAATCGCGCTGTAATTGACCCTTTGTCAAATAAGCACTTGAAATTAGAATATGTGATACAAATAAATACAGTGTAGAAAATGAATAATCCAATTTAAATAGCCTAATAGTGCAAAAGTGTAACTAGATCAAGATATGCTTAAAGTACCAAGAGTAGTGAGTTCAGAATCCTATATACATTATATTGCAATCATTTTAAACATTTAAGTAGTACTGGATAGCTTTATGTGTAATAATACAGTTGAAAAAAATTAGATTTTTATTTTAAAATCTGCAAATTAGCAGGGGACAAGCAAAAACAAACAAAAAACCCAAACCACACTTATTTTTAATTAATTTCATCACAGGTGTGAATGATGTTCATCTTTTCCACTCTTTCCCGTATCTGCTGTTTTAGAGCCCATTATTGTTCCACAAGAGTTAACCAGTGAGACCAGCACCACAGCTCTTCCTGCAGCTGCACAACCAGGTAAGATAAACACCATCATATACTACTAAAAACATTATTTCCTTCTGCTTCTGTGTTCTGCTTTTATTGCAATTCAATTCAATTCAATTCAATTCAATTTTATTTATATAGCGCCAAATCACAACAAACTGTCGCCTCAAGGCGCTTTGTATTGTGGGTAAAGACCCTACAATAATACAGAGAAAACCCAACAGTCAAAACGACCCCCTATGAGCAAGCACTTGGCGACAGTGGGAAGGAAAAACTCCCTTTTAACAGGAAGAAACCTCCAGCAGAACCAGGCTCAGGGAGGGGCAGTCATCTGCCGCGACCAGTTGGGCTGAGGGGAGAGAAAAGACATGCTGTGGAAGAGAGCCAGAGATTAATATCAATTAATGATTAAATGCAGAGTGGAGTATAAACAAAGTAAATAAGGTGAATGAGAAACAGTGCATTATGTGAACCCCCCAGCAGCCTAGGCCTATAGCAGCATAACTAAGGGATGGTTCAGGGTCACCTGATCCAGCCCTAACTATAAGCTTGATCATAAAGGAAAGTTTTAAGCCTAATCTTAAAAATAGAGAGGGTGTCTGTCTCCCGAATCCAAGCTGGAAGCTGGTTCCACAGAAGAGGCGCCTGAAAGCTGAAGGCTCTGCCTCCCATTCTACTCTTAAGTATCCGAGGAACCACAAGTAAGCCAGCATACTGAGAGCGAAGTGCTCTGTTGGGGTGATATGGTACTATGAGGTCTTTGAGATAAGATGGTGCCTGATTATTCAAGACCTTGTATGTGAGGAGAAGAATTTTAAATTCTATTCTAGATTTAACAGGGAGCCAATGAAGAGAAGCCAATATGGGAGAAATCTGCTCTCTCTTTCTAGTCCCTGTCAGTACTCTAGCTGCAGCATTTTGGATCAGCTGAAGGCTTTTCAGAAAGCTTTTAGGACAGCCTGATAATAATGAATTACAATAATCCAGCCTAGAAGAAATAAATGCATGAATGAGCTTTTCAGCATCACTCTGAGAAAGGATGTTTCTAATTTTAGAAATATTGCGCAAATGCAAAAAAGCGGTCCTACATATTTGTTTAATATGTGCATTGAAGGACATATCCTGGTCAAAAATGACTCCAAGATTTCTCACAGTGTTACTGGAGGCCAAAGTAATGCCATCCAGAGTAAGTATCTGGTTAGACACCATGTTTCTAAGATTTGTGGGGCCGAGAACAAGAATTTCAGTTTTATCTGAATTTAGAAGCAGGAAATTAGAGGTCATCCAGGCCTTAATGTCTTTAAGACATTCCTGCAGTTTAATTAATTGATGTGTGTCATCTGGCTTCATTGATAGGTAAAGCTGAGTATCATCTGCATAACAATGAAAATTGATGCAGTGCTTTCTAATAATACTGCCTAAGGGAAGCATGTATAATGTAAATAAAATTGGTCCTAGCACAGAACCCTGTGGAACTCCATAATTAACCTTACTGTCTGAAGAAGACTCCCCATTTACATGAACAAATTGGAGTCTATGAGATAAATATGATTCAAACCACTGCAGTGCAGTACCTTTAATACCTATAGCAAGCTCTAATCTCTGTAATAAAATGTTATGGTCAACAGTATCAAAAGCTGCACTGAGGTCCAACAGGACAAGAACAGAGATGAGTCCACTGTCAGAGGCTCTAAGAAGATCATTTGTAACCTTCACTAATGCTGTTTCTGTACTGTGATGAATTCTGAAACCTGACTGAAACTCTTCAAATAAACCGTTCCTCTGCAGATGATCAGTTAGCTGTTTTACAACTACTCTTTCAAGAATCTTTGAGAGAAAAGGAAGGTTGGAGATTGGCCTATAATTAGCTAAGACAGCTGGGTCAAGTGATGGATTTTTAAGCAGAGGTTTAATTACAGCCACCTTGAAGGTCTGTGGTACATAGCCAACTAATAAAGACTGATTGATCATTTTTAAGATTGAAGCATCAATAATTGGAAAGACTTCTTTGAACAGTCTAGTAGGAATGGGATCTAACAAACATGTTGCTGGTTTGGAGGAAGTAACTATTGAAGTTAACTCTGAAAGATCAACTGGAGCAAAAGAGTCTAAACAAATACCAGCAGTGCTGAAAGCAGCCGAACATGAAGAATAATCTTTGAGATGGTTATGTATAATTTTTTCTCGAATGTCTAAAATTTTATTTGTAAAGAAATCCATGAAGTCACTACTAGTTAACGTGAAAGGAATACTCGGCTCTACAGAGCTCTGACTCTTTGTCAGCCTGGCTACAGTGCTGAAAAGAAACCTGGGGTTGTTCTTATTTTCTTCAATTAATGATGAATAGTAAGATGTCCTAGCTTTACGGAGGGCTTTTTTATAGAGCAACAAACTCTTTTTCCAGGCTAAATGAGCATCTTCTAATTTAGTGAGACGCCATTCCCTCTCCAGCTTTCGGGTTATCTGCTTTAAGCTGTGCGTTTGTGAATTATACCACGGAGTCAGGCACTTCTGATTTGAAGCTTTCCTTTTCAGAGGAGCCACAGTATCCAAAGTTATACGCAGTGAGGATGTAAAACTATTGACGAGATAATCGACCTCACTGGGAGCAGAGTTTAGGTAGCTGCTCTGCACTGTGTTGGCACATGGCACTGAAGAGCATAACAATGAAGGAATTAGATCCTTAAACTTAGTTACAGCACTTTCAGAAAGACTTCTACTGTAATAAAACCTATTCCCCACTGCTGTGTAATCCATTAAAGTAAATGTAAATGTTACTAAGAAATGATCAGACAGGAGGGGGCTTTCAGGGAATACTGTTAAGTCTTCTGTTTCTATGCCATATGTTAGGACAAGATCCAGAGTATGATTAAAGTGGTGGGTGGGCTCCTTTGCATTTTGAGAGAAGCCAATTGAATCTAACAATAGATTAAATGCAGTGTTGAGGCTGTCATTCTCAGCATCTACATGGATGTTAAAATCACCCACTATAATTATTTTATCTGAACTGAGCACTAAATCAGATAAAAAGTTTGAGAAATCAGACAGAAACTCTGAGTAGGGACCAGGTGGACGATAGATAATAACAAATAAAACAGGTTTTTGATTTTCCCAATTAGGATGGACAAGACTAAGAGTCAGGCTTTCAAAAGAATGAAAACTTTGTCTGGGTCTCTGATTAATTAATAAGCTGGAATTGAAGATTGCAGCTAATCCTCCTCCTCGACCTGTGCTTCGAGCATTCTGACAGTTACTGTGACTCGGGGGTGTTGATTCATTTAAACTAACATATTCATCCTGCTGTAACCAGGTTTCTGTAAGGCAGAATAAATCAATACGTTGATCAATTATTAAATCATTTACTAATAGGGACTTGGAAGAGAGAGACCTAATGTTTAACAATCCACATTTAATTGTTTTATTCTTTGGTGCAGTTGATGAAGCTGTATTATTTATTGTTTTTGAATTTTTATGCTTAAATAGCTTTTTGCTTATTTTAGCTTTGGTGTTTGGTGGTCTGGGAGCAGGCACCGACTCTATGGGGCGGGGGTTTTGGGGGGATGGCAGGAGGAGAGAAGCGGCAGAGAGGCGTGTAAGACTGCAACTCTGCTTCCTGGTCTCAACCCTGGGTAGTCAGTTTTTAGGAGGGTTAATAAATTTGGCCAGATTTCTAGAAATGAGAGCTGCTCCATCCAAAGTGGGATGGATGCCGTCTCTCCTAACAAGACCAGGTTTTCCCCAGAAACTTTGCCAATTATCTATGAAGCCCACGTCATTTTTTGGACACCACTCAGACAGCCAGCGATTCAAGGAGAACATGCGGCTAAACATGTCGCTCCTGGTCTGATTGGGGAGGGGCCCAGAGAAAACTACAGAGTCCGACATCGTTTTTGCAAAGTTACACACCGAGTCAATATTAATTTTAGTGACCTCCGATTGGCGTAACCGGGTGTCATTACTGCCGACGTGAATAACGATCTTACCAAATCTACGATTAGCCTTAGCCAGCAGTTTCAAATTTCCATGAATGTCGCCTGCTCTGGCCCCTGGAAGACATTTGACTATGGTCGCCGGTGTCTCTAGCTTCACCTTTCTCAAAACAGAGTCACCAATAACCAGAGTTTGTTCCTCGGCGGGTGTGTCGCCGAGTGGAGAAAAACGGTTAGAGACGTGAACAGGTTGGTGGTGTACCCGGGGCTTCTGCTTAGGACTACGCTTCCTCCTCACCGTCACCCAGCTGGCCTGTTTTCCCTGCTGCTCGGGATCTGCTGGGGGGGAGCTAACGGCGGCTAAGCTACCATGGTCCGCACCCGCTACAGGGGCCTGGCTAGATGTAGGATTTTCCAGGGTGCGGAGCCGAGTCTCCAGTTCAGAAAGCCTGGCCTCCAGAGCTACAAACAGACTACATTTATTACAAGTACCGTTACTGCTAAAGGAGGCCGAGGAGTAACTAAACATGTGACACCCAGAGCAGGAAAGTGCAGGAGAGACAGGAGAAGAAGCCATGCTGGTAGTGAGTCGGCTAAGGGCTAAGCTACTAGCTGAGCTAAGCTAGCGAATTTCTAAAAACAAATAAAGTGAGTAATGTGAATACAGGTGATTCAGCAAAGAGTATGCTATTTAAAGTAGGTGAAGATTACACTAAAATATGTTATTATCCAGATAAATCGAGTTATACAGATATAACAGCTAACAGACAGCAAAACACTGTGCTCCGAAACAGGAACAGGAAGTGATACAATACCGCAGTGAGAGCCAACACGATTCATTCACCTATTCTGTGCTTTCCTGGTGTCACACTCACCACTCTGATCTCAGCACTGTTTCTAGTTTACTGTTGCCTTTCAGTAGTTCATCCAGTTATGTGTTTTACTTTTTTTAGTCAGATTTTTATTTCCATTAGTATTAGGAGTTGCCACATTCACTTGGCACGTAAAAGGTTGCTGGTTCAATTCCAGCCGGAGACACAAATCTCCTTTGGGGTTGCATCAGGAAGAGCATCCGGTGTAAAAGTGCCAAATCAAACACGCGGCGCTACCTGCTGTGACAAAGGAGCAGCCAAAAGTAGCTTCTTTATTTACACTGATCTTATATCAAAGGTGAGAGAAAAACAAAGTAAAAAATGAAATAGGAGATCAGACTGAAGTAAAAACAAATTATCAGTATATACATTACATGCATTCATCCTAAAACTTTCAATATGACTTATTTCTTTGCTGTTCTCTTGATGAATGCTGTCAGAGAGACAGCAGTCAGCAGATGAAAGAAGTTTTTAACTTGCAACACACGATATTTACACGTTTTCCACTAAAACGTGCCATGTCATTCTAACTTAATCAAAGAAATTCTGGTTCTTTGAGATAATTACTTGTTCCACAAAATCACAAATTGTTCTGCCAGGTAAATAACTTGTTCCAAAATATAATTAACCTGTTCCACAAGATCAGACTTTGTTCCACTTGATACTAACGATTTTAATGAGAGAGCAACATGCCAAAGCTGGGGGGATTTATACAAAGTACAAGTAAGGCAGAAAATGCTGTGAAAATGTGTACTCCCCCTGATTTATCATGCCAAAGTGAATCAGCGCTCGCCTTTCCCCGTGACAATTACTGCACATTCCTATTTAAGCAATAGGGGTGACTCCAACAACATTTAAAGGCAGAAATGCAACAGGAGAGATGTCGAATATGGATGAAACTCACAGCTGGGTCGCAGCTGAAAGTGAATCCCACCACCCTCAGTGTTTACCCTGGCCTCTATTTGCTTATTCCATCTTTTATTTGAGGCTTCCAGACTCAATGGGAGTTTGATGCTTCCACCAGCAAGACTGCATTACCTCAGCTGACCTTTGTGTGTGTGTGTGTGTGTGTGTGTGTGTGTGTGTGTGTGTGTGTGTGTGTGTGTGTGTGTGTGCGTGCGTGCGTGCGTGCATATTTCTATAGCTAGGTGACAGCCAAGGTTGTAGCCCTTAGTGTCAGTAATCATTTACAGTACTGTAGTTATATTGGTTAAGGGTGGATGAGGTGCTAGGGAATGCATTATATTAATGGCTGTCTTTACAAAACTGTGCAAATGTGTGTGTTGTGTTACAGCAAAGAAACTGCTGAAGAAGCCATCAGTGAAGAAAGCCCTGGCAGGTGGGAATAGAGGTACATTATAGTTTATAGTTTTTCTTAACTAAAAAGTAATAGTTTAGTATCTCTTTGTGAACTGTATCGACTTAATATGTGTGTGTGTGTGTGTGTGTGTGTGTGTGTGTGTGTGTGTGTGTGTGTGTGTGTGTGTGTGTGTATATATATATAATTTTTGGGGGCTTTTTTTTTTACAAAAATTAGGGAGTTGTAAGACCTCCTGAGTTAAAGCTGAAAGTCAGTGCTTCAATCCCATCTTGATTGTTTAATCTCAAATCCACAGTGGTGATGTACAGAGGCAGAATTACAAAAGTTGTCAGTGTCCAAATATTTATGGACCTTATGTTGCTGTTTTGTTTCTCAAGTTCACTTTAAGAAAAAAAAAAACAGTGCATTTTTTTTCTTTCCAGTCAAAGCATGTTCAATATTCTACCTTTGTAATGAGATCAATTATTTATGCTTACACATTAAAACTTATATTAAGTTATTAACTATAGTTTTGTGATGTTTCCATGAGAAGTTATTATTTATTAAACAATGGTTTGTAAAGTCAACCAGAAATGGGTACAAAACAATAACTGTAGACGGTGGTTAAATAGATTTGAGTCATCTGTATATATCTGCACATGCACATTTTGATTACCTGTAACAATTTTGTCTCTGACAAATATATCAAAATTGAAGCATACAAGGAGTACTCCTGTTCTAAACTTATTAAAATGATCTTCCAGTATCCATATATATTGCAACTATACACCCAAATCCTCAGTACTTTTACAGAGAAAAGCTTTGTCAGTATTTTTATTTTTTTAGCTTTATAACTTTCATAGTTTAGTAGGTTAACAATAAAACAAAAACAAAATAATTGTAAATCAATAGTAATGCTGAGCAAAAAAAAATTAACATCTTTACGTTTGTGTGTGGGCAGACTGTCAGATGGACATTGCCATGGTGATTGACAGCAGCAACAACATTGGTCAGCGGAGGTTCAACCTGCAGAAGAACTTTGTTACCAAACTGGTGGCCATGCTTAGAGTCGGACCAACAGGACCTCATATCGGTTTAATACAGGCCAGGTCGGGCGCACTGGAGAGTCATCCATGTTTCCATCACTTCACAGCAATCTTTTTTTAGCTTAGCTTTAAACCACCCTAAGATGTATTTTATGCTAGCAGGTTTTGGGATATGTGGCACTTTGGGGTAGTGGTGGTGAGTAAATGTAAGTAACAGAGGACACTGGCACAAATAAAAGTGGAATTCATCTAAACATCACGTAGTAAATGTTTAAAACCTGTTTAACCTCCAAGAAAATGGATTAAAGCATTTCAGTAATGTATTTTGTCACAAGTTTATGTATTAATCTTAAAAAATAAACAAACTTTGATCTCAAAGAACTTAACAACCAAAAGACTAAATTAAATTTGCCTGTAACCTGAAAGATATAAGCTTTTGTAAGGTACAAATTCTTGGAAAGTATGGCTATGACCACGTAGACAGTCAAGACAAGTTCAAACCAAGCATCAGAACGAGGAAGAAAGGTGGTGTAAGTGACTTTGAATGTGGCGTGGTAGTTAGTGTCAGAAAGGCTGGTCTGACCATTGCAGAAACTGCTGGTCTGCAGGGATTTTCCTGCACAGTCATCTCAAAAGAGAAAATATCCAGCGAATGGCTTGTTGATGCCAGAGGTCAGAGTGTGTCAAGCTGACAGGAAGGTAACAGTAACTTAACAGTAACTAGTAACAGCCACTCACTACAACACTTTGTTGAATCAGTGCCACAAAGAACTGAAGCAGGAAATTTATCACATTACTTTAACAAATGCAGATGTGTACGTCCTAAATATATGTATATATATGTGTGTCCAGTGACTCTCCCAGGACTGAGTTCCTGCTGACCAACTACAGTCAGCCTAAAGAGCTGCTGTTTGCTATCAAGGAGTTGGCCTATCTTGGAGGAGACACCAACACAGGTTACACACACACACACACACACACACACACACACACACACACACACACACACACACACACACACACACACACACCTACACATATCTTAATGAAACTTAAATATAAATTGAAGTTGTTTCATTTCATTGAGTTTTGCAAGAATTATTTTGTGCACAGTTCTCTTAAGGTCCCACCACAGCATTTCAATCAGAGAGAGGTCTGGACTCTGACTGGACCAACGACTTGATATTTTTCTTTGTTGACCACTCAGTTGTAGATTTGCTGCTTTTTCTGCCAATTAGAGGGCCTCACATTCAACTCAAGAATGCTTTGGGTAAAATGTAAATTAAAAAAAGAGTGTGTGCTATTGTGAAGAAAATATGGATTTATGATATTTGCAAATCACTGCATTCTGTTTTTAGTTACATTTTACAGTGTCCCATCATTTTCAGAATTAGAGTTATAATTGTACTGTCATGAACTTTAATATTTAACATGCTAACTGAGGCCTGTAGAGCCTTCTGTCAGTAGTTGCCACTAACACTCGTCTCCATCCTGCCTGTGCTCTCTTCTCTAGTAAGAGAACGAAAAATTAGCAGCCACCTGGAGAGGCCCCCTTTTTCTAACCACATTAGAATCTCTCTAACTTATCTTGTTGCTGGTCTTCTCAGGTAAAGCCATCATGCATACAGCAGAGACCTTTTTCTCCCAGGAGAATGGGGGGAGACGGGGTCACCCCCGGGTGATGATGGTGCTGATTGATGGCTGGCCGTCTGATGACCTAGAGCAGGCGGCCATGTTGGCCAGAGAGAGCGGGATCAATGTCTTTCTGGTGTCTGTGGCCAAACCGGCACCTGAGGAGCTCAGCATGGTTCGAGACAAAGACTTCATGAAGAAGGTTCATATTTTATTTAAATGCCAGATAAATGTTAGTATGTTACATTAGTAAGCAGATGATATTCTAATATTAAATACAGAGAGATTAAATGGTCCCTTGTTGTTTAGCTTAAAGTGGATTTATTATGCTGCTCCTTTTTTTCTGTCATATAAAATTTATATACAGTGCTGTGAAAAAGTATTTGCCCACTTCCTGATTTCTTTTCTTGCATATTTGTCACACTTACAAATTTGATATTAGACAAAGATTACCAGAGTAAATACAAAAGGCAGTTTTTAAATTATGATTTCATTTATTAAAGGAAAACATATCCCAAAAAAGTAAGGGCTTCTTAAACCTAATAAGTTGTGTCACTCTTGGCAGCAAGAATTGTAATCAAGCGTTTGCAGCAATTGCCAGTGAGTCTTTCTCATCGCTGTGGAGGAATTTTGGCCCACTCTTCTTTGCAGAATTGTTTTAATTCAGCCACACTGGAGGGTTTTGGAGCATGAACGGCCTGTTTGAGGTCATGCCAAATCATCTCTATTTGATTTAAGTCCAGACTTTGACTTGGTCACTCCAAAACCTTCATTCAGAGGTGGACTTGCTGGTGTGTTCTGATTCACTGTCCTGCTGCATATGCTCAGCTGTGCAACTTTTGTGCAACAGTTACTAGGCAGCAAAAATTCAGTATAGCAGCGGCGACAGTATAATACAGAGCACAAACAATAACTAACATCCAAGAAGGATAAAAGCACAAACTATACGAATAAAAAAATTGAAAGTATAAGAATAAAAAATAGAAAGTAGAATGCTAAAAAAATCAGTTCAAACAATATGTAAATAATGGAGGAAAGAACATGATATATAATAGATTATGTTACAAAATTGTCATACTGCACCTGTTTATTGCACTAATAAATACTTAACCTACTTAAAATGAAGCATATCACATGGTGATACTAATAGTAGTGGTAATCATGGTGGTCTAATTCTATTTCTGGGAGCAGTGCTGGTTAAAAAGTCTGCTGCAGGGAGAAAAGCCCTGCGATAGCGCTCCCGCCAACATTTTGGGTGCAGCAGCCTCTCACTGATGGAGCTCTTCAAAGCTTTTATTTAATTTTTCTATGAATTATATTTCAGTCTGACCCAAGAGACATTCATCAAATTACAGTAAACAGTGTTTTGTGTTCATGAATTTCTTCCTGTCCTCTTGCAGGCTGTGTGTAAAGATAATGGCTTCTTCAGTTATCCAATCCCCAACTGGTTCAGCACCACCAAACATGTCAGACCTCTCATTCAGAGACTCTGTTTGCTAGATGGCCTGCTCTGTAGTAAGACACACCCACACCAACTGCTGTAATACTGCTGTCTGTAAATAGCACATAACATTTGATAATCAATCAGTAAGCTATTCATAGTTGTCCTTTTAAAGGACATGACCAGCAATTCTTGACCAAAAAAAATAAAGAATACATTTTTTGTGTGCTAGGGGGAAAAAAAAGAGTTTTAAAAGAACAGCTACTGTATAAGACCAGCAAGTAGCTTCTGGACATGCAGCTGTTACACAAAAACACTCAAATATTAATATTAACATTCCTACATTTTTACTAAAACTAATTAAATGTATTTATTAATTTTTTTTTAGGTAAAACCTGCTACAATTCTGTGAACATTGGCTTTCTCATCGATGGGTCGTCCAGCGTCGGGCAAGGAAACTTCCAGCTTGTCCTGGAATTCCTAGCAGGAATCGCGAGGAGCTTCGAAATCTCAGATGTGGGATCTCACATTGGTCAGCTTCACAGCATGCAAGCCGCTGATTATCATATGCATTAATTGGCTGGCTGACTGGCTGTGTTGGTGTTGCAGGCGCAGTGCAGTTCACATATGATCAGAGGCTGGAGTTTGGCTTGTCTGACTACTCAAACAAGGAGGACGCCATCAATGCTCTGAGAAGGATCCCCTACATGAGTGGAGGAACAGCGACCGGTTCCGCCATAAGCTACACCACCCAGAATCTGTTCAGGTAACAGAGGTGCTGTTTTTATCTAAACAAAGCTCCAACTTTGGAAACTTTCCACTGTTGGAAACCAACAACTGTGGAATCTTGCAGTGTTATGAGAGGATTAATGATAAAGGAAATGCTAATCTTTGTCTTTACAAAATGTAGCTTCATGAAGACATCTCTGGCATCTGTAGCTTAATAAAGTGATATCGAATCAGCTGCTTTAAACAAGTTTGAAATGTTCAAGTAATTGAAGCTGTCAGTAAAACGTGGTGCATTATGACACCGGAGAGGCATAAAATGGAAATACTCAAATTAAATTCCTCAAAACTATATTCACATTCTGGAGTTTTCTTCTTGTATTAGAAGTTGTATTTTTCTCTGGCAGGCGAACAGGACCGGGTCGCAATTTTCTCATAGTGGTGACAGATGGCCAATCGTATGATGACGTGAGAGGCCCAGCAATGGCTGCACATAAACAAGGTGTGTATGTGAAAACAATAAACCAAAACCTTTTTTGGTTTGTCAGCCATCAATGCTGATTCTGTTTGACCCATAGATGTTACACTGGACTGACGTCATGTAAAAAAACTCACTTCCTTAGGTTCAGTTTTCTAGGGCAGCAGTCAACAACCTTTTTTGAACCTCGGACTGATTTAAGGAGGTTTCATTCAAGAGGTGTGCACAGCTGCATGCTGGACTTCACCTCACACATTTGCTAGGTTTTACAAGCTGGATGTTGCAGTGCCTAACCTGTCACATTCAGTCCTCAGTGCAGGTTTTTCCCCAGTAGGGATTCAACCCCTGTAAAGTGTTAGTGGAGATAGCTGAATTCTTAATAGGCATGTCTGGTAATGCTGGAGTCAGTACTTTCCCTTTAGTGAGACATGAAATGAATGCTATGAAGAACTTAAGGTTATGCACATAACCCGGGTTCTCTGAGTAGCATGAGTGAGTGTCTTCTGGTGAGGTCACGCAGGAGGCATTTCCCCATGGTGAGACACTCACTCATGCTACTTAGAAGACCCGGGCTGTATGCATAACCTTAAGTTACACCCCACGTATATCACCCGTTTCTCCTAATTACCAGGCATTACCATCTTCTCGGTGGGCGTAGCCTGGGCACCCCTGGATGACCTCAGAGCGATGTCATCAGAGCCGAAGGAGAACCACACTTTCTTCACTAGAGAGTTCAACGGCCTTGCAGAGTTTATCCCACCGCTGGTGCGAGGCATTTGCAGAGACTTCACCGAGAACAACTGAGAACACACACACGGGTTTGCATTTCTTTACCCATGAGGACCCTTACCCTGTCTTTCACCCTCATCAGAAACTTTGAAAGATCTGATTAAAGTCACACAAACAACTATTACATTCACATATCACACTCAGTACAGCACAGTTATCTGCAGTGACAAAAGTTTCTACAGTGACTTCTTTTATATATTTTTTCTTATATTCTTTTACACAGTGTACTCAGAGAAATAGACATGTTTAAGGTTGTACCAAACTAATATCACCTGAATTGTTCCAACCAGAACTAAGAGTATACTGTGACTGATATGTTTTACACCTAGAGTATAAAACCCATCTAAAGTGCTCTGAGCTTATTTACAATGAGATACAGCTGACTGGGAAATTCATAGTTCTCCACAAATCAGAGAGTAGCTCTAATTGGCTCTAATTCAGTGGTGTATAAGTGAAGTGTGTCTACAGTACTTTACTGACCTCAGATCACTGTATCTGAAAGCAGTGATGCATACCTCACCCATACATTATAACTGTGTGACGTGTGAAGTTCCACCAGTGCTCTGTCAGGAGCTACATAATCAGCCAATGGTTCAAACATACACTTTTGCAGCCTTTTTGTATTCTTATTTATGCTTTCTCTGATCTTGGATCAGTTCTTCGTGATACTGGTTCATTGGTCGTGTGCAGGTCCGATAATATGTCATTCTATAAAGATTTACCATTGGCTAAACCAACAACAGATCTCAAAGAGCATATTTGAAGAACTAGAGACATGATAAAAATGTCCTCAATTTGAAGGTAGAAGGCAGAAAGAACATACATGCACTCTGTATATATACTGTACACATTTATCCTCCAGTACACAAAAGACATTAATGTACATAAAATACTCCAATACACTAAACATATTATTTCTATTTAATTTTTTTCAACAAGCTGTTGGAAAATCATCAGACAACTAATCAATATCAAGAGTTTACTGGGAAAAAGTCATTCAGTCTTCACTGTACACTCCACTGACAGCTCCAATTCTGAAGCTATAACTATGACAGCTGGGATAGACTCCAGCCCCACCCCACACCCCCACCCCCACACCCCCCGCAACCCTGAAAAAAAGGATAAGCAGAAGAGGATGATGGATGGACTATGAAGGGTGTTAGTAATATATTCATAATCCATGGAATACATTAAATGCATTATTATAATAATTATTAGAAAGCAAGCCCATAACTTGTGGAAAATGTTGTAATATGAAACCCCCATCTTTAACTGTAATACTGATATAATTCTGAAAGCTATGTCATGACATAGGCCTTATGATTCTGAGTAAAAAGCTATCATTCAAAACTTGTTTGTAAATATGTTTTTTTGTCGAGCATTTTTCAGTATCACGGGTAATCCAGCAGCAGTAGTCTGTACATTCTTGTTTATATCACAAATAGGAGCTGCTAGGAGATTATTCTGGAACATTTTAGAACAGCGAGTCAGTTGTCGACAGAGCAGCTGTTTATCTTGAAGCGCTTGGCGGGGATAAAAGCTTTGGCAGCAGTCGTTTCCTCGCAGGAAGGTGTAAAAAATCTGCTCGTTTTTTTTTTTTTTTTAGTCTAAAGGTAGGACGAGATGGTTTGAACTTTTCATGCAGAATAACATGTTTCTCACAGCCTTGCTCGATTATGACCTTCCTTTTGGTAAATGTTTTACTGGTGATTGTTAAATTCTGGTAAACACAGAAATGAACTCCTATTTGCATCTGACATTTTTTTTTTTAACCACATAAAGCCACATCAGTTATTATCCTGATGTAGAAAATGTGTAGATTTCTGTAGATTTCCTGAAGGTGCAGTCTGTCTCTTTCTGTAACGTCTCATCATGGTTTATGTCAACATTTTAATAAAATATCATTTATTGTTAAATGTCGTTGTGTTTTTAAACATCACAATTAAGAAAGAATCTGTTGACTATTTCTGCAGTGGGGGCACTGGGGCTTTTTATTTTAAGTATCTTACTTTAACATCATTTCTTAATCATATTCCCTCATGCATCTTCATACATAGAAATATATAGTTCTGATTTGATTCACATGAAGTCAAGAGTCTACACAGACAGACTTATTTAACTACAATTACTGTATTTTAATAACTTTTACCTTGTAAGCAGTTTTAGACAGAATATGGTTCTAATCTAAATGTAAGTGCTTTTAATCATCACAAAATCATCTGTTATAGCTGACATTTATCTGTCAGAAAAAAGATCCCTTGGATTGAGTCTTAAAATGTTCCTACACTTTAAATTAAAAAAGAAAAAAATAGATTATTGTATTTATTTTCTTTATTTGAGAAGAGTTGTTTTTGTCCTGTCCTTATATTCGTGTTACTGATATAGAAATGGCGCCATCTGGTGCCAGAATGCATGAAGACAACAGGAAATATTGAGGTACGGATGAACCACTACAAAAAATTATTTTCCAGCCATTCCTACTTTATTATTCATTGTTGCTCTATTAATAATGTAGCTACTCTCTGAGGTGTAAGTTGAAGCCTCTGCATGGATGTGTACTAGCACTGTTTCTCAAAAAAAATAAAAACATCCTACTTCCTACTCTGAAGTAGTCACAGTCCAGTCAGGTTTGGGGGCTCTTCAACATCATACTATTCAGTGATAGGTGCATCGCTGCCCATCATGTTACCAGTGCTGCTGTTTGCTCCTGCAGAGTGGAAGAACTTTAGTAACTTTGGGGATCCTCTAACTTTCCATGTAGCATCTACCACCATCACATAAACAAACATCTCAATGTGTCCAAACCTTCCACATCTACAGAACTCTCTGCAGTCTCTACTGAGCTGGAGAGAGCCCAGCTGGGTGGGTGGAGGGTCTGGTTTTGATTATATTGCAAGTCAAGAGTCTAGTCCAGGGCTCTTCAACTCCAGGCCTCGAGAGCCCCTGTCCTGCAGGTTTTAGATGTGTCTCTGCTTCAACACAGGAGTCAAATATAGAAGTCATTAGCAGGACTCTGGAGAACTTGACTGCATACTGAGGAGGTAATTCAGCCATTTGATTCAGGTGTGCTGGATCAGGGACACATCTAAAACCTGCAGGACAGGGGCTCTCGAGGCCTGGAGTTGAAGAGCCCTGGTCTAGTCTCTTCAGAAGTGAAGCCTTTTCATTGGACCATAGGGGCTACACCTTAAATATGAAACATTAAGGAAAAACCTCACTTATTTCCAAACCCTGGTTACAGCACTGAGTGAGAGTCTGAGCTCTAGCACATGTTGCTCTGCTGACATTTCACTTGTCCAAATCTTTGTTCGATGCATTTAACTCACACTCAACACAATGATCATAAAATACAGAAAGATGCATAAGAAACAGCACGAGAGGGCCGTCACTGCCTCCACCTGCGGAAAACTGTAAGGGTGGAGGCCAACAGTCCACCAAAGCAAGCAGGCAAGAGTCACCATAAACTAAACCGAGTGTTTTGCTATAAAATGAAGAGCAGGGCAGCGGCTTTTGTACAGGTACACAGTTTAATAGTTATTATAGACATTTTATATACATTTCAACAGCTGTATTCTACGTGGTACAGCCTTTAAAATCTGCTGTTCATAGTTTGTAAATAAAAAACAAAACACAAAACTCATCAAATCTCGCAAACAGAATTTTTTTTTTCTTCATTTTTTGGAAGACTAAAAAAAATATTTTATTGTATTAATCATGCATTACACAAACAAGTTACACAGTAAACTGTAGCATTGGTGAAAATAAAAGAAGAATTGTGATCAGTCAGGAGATCCTCGTGTTACAAATACCTTCAAATAAAAAATAAAACTGTGGATCGTAACAAACCATGCCAACAAATTAGACTTCCCCCGTGGGCCAGCCAGTGAGACAGCAGCTTTCCAAAAAGTGAAGCGATATGAAGGAAGAGGAGGAGGAGCAGAAGTCTCAGCCCGAACCGTACAAAGCCGCACCTTTACCTGTTTACGCTCACACTGAGCCTATGCTGCATTCAGGTACCCTCAGCCAGCCTGTAAAACCAAATATTTGCTGGTTTATTAGACTGGGACCAGTTGCCAGCACAGTTTAACTGGAGCAGGTTAATGGAAGATATGCAGACCTGTGTTAAAATATTTAATAAGAACATTTTATGGACTTTACATGTAACCATTTCTTTGACTTCTCTAAGGGCAAAACTTGTTTTCACATGAGCATTTTTGGACAATTTTTATTCATTAATAGTTAAATTCAGGTTTTTTTTTAAAAACACACACACACACACACACACACTTTATTAGATACACCTATACACAAATATTACGACTGCCTTGCGATCTTCACAAATCTCAGAATGTTCCACTTTTAGTGACACTGTGTGTGTGTTTGTGTGTGTGCGCACGTATACAAATACATCAGTTGAGTGGGTCAATGTATAAAACGTGTCTGAATGGAGGAAAAAAATAAAACTAACATTAGAAACACCTCATGATGATGATGATGATGATCTGTAGATGATGTAAGAACAGAATTATTACTTCAGTCTCAACAGAAAATGAACAGCTATCATAATAATGTGTAAAAACTGCTCATATAGAAGTGGACACAGTGTATACAAAATCTTCATGTTCATTTATGAAGCTTGATGCACAAAAAAAAGAAAAAGTTCCATGTTGGAACAGACTGATTATGAGGAAAAAGGCACCGCTGACAGTTCAGTAAGTTGTGTATTTGTAGCTCAATAAGTTCTTGTAAAATTTAGCATTGCTAAAACGTTTTAGCTCTGACCTCAAGGATTTGGATCCAGGTTACGTGAATGACTCCTTCCCAACAGGGATTTTCCTTCAGCGGTTTTCCATGCTAAAGAGACCGCTGTATTTCTAATCGCCTCTGGACTGACTCGACAATCACACTGACGTCTTTGGCTGCCAACGTAAATGAGTGAACAGATTTATTTAACAAGGATTTGGCACTTCGCCTCATTCATGGGTCTGCTCTTTAATCCGCACTTTAAATGCAAATTTCACTTTTGTTGTATGTGTAAACTTTTTCTTTCAGTCAGTTTTTCCTGATACAGCACTGGTATATGGTAGGTTGATATGGAAATTTTATTGTTTTACAACAACATTGTTTTTTAAAGGTAAGCTCAGGTTTGTCTCATGCCAGCGCTGGTTCAAACCGACAGTTTTAAGGTAAGATTCTGTTTTTAGTGCCAAAATGTGTATAGAAAGCACAAGAACTTCCCTCGGGATTAACAAGTTCTTATCTTGTGCTTCAGAGGATGTTTGTGGACTCACATGCTCTCCCTCTGGAGCCAGCTCCTTTGACATTCTCACTGTGATAAGCTGCTGTCCCACACTGGAACATGTGCTGTGTTTAAGTTTGATATTTAGCATTTGTCTAAAGCTTTAAACTGGATGGCCATTACAGCTCCGTCCTCTTCCTCGGTGGCAGCAGCAGCTCCGACTTTACGTTATTTGAAATCAGGATCCAAATACTGAAGCCAGACATTGTGACAGATCAGACTGAGGTGAGGTTTGTCACGTGATGGGCGGCTCCTGTGAAAACTGGACAGTTTAACAGGAACCGGAGTCGTCCTCGGTGGCAATAATGAGATGTTGATTTAAAAGAACTTTTAAAAAGACTATAAAAACTAGATTTACTTTACACAAACAAAAATATGTAACTACAGTAATGCTAAAGGTCTGAGTCCTCCACTTGTTACACTTTAAAATGTAGGGCTCTGCTCAGCCCGGCAGGAGGCTGAGGTCGGAGAGGATTAACCGAGCCTTCGTTCTCGCTGCAACACTGGCACAGACAAAAAGAAAAACCTGATATTTAAATCATTCTGGCTGCTCATGGAGTATTTGGAAGCAAAACCCACAACTAATTCTAATTTTCCTTTAAATTCTTCTTTTTCTTTTTTACTCCTGTAAAACCTGAACCTGAAGCTTCGGTTCAGATTTAGTGATTAAAAACAAGTTCAAGCATCAAATGTTCTCATGTTGAGTCCAGCTGAATGTTTCTGGAGGTTTAAAGGAAAAATCCCCCTCAAACGTGATTCCAACACTTTTATGTTCCACTGACTCTCAGGCTCTCTCCTCAGTATGTTTCCCTCTTATAACATTTTCTGAACCGCAAATTAAAAACACACATCAAACTCAGATTTTCATACAGATATGAAAACTCAATTAAATTACACACAAAACACGCAGGTGTTTTTGCAACCAACAAACCATTTTCAACAAGCCAAAGGCCTAAAAATCAACTTCAATAGTTACTTTCCAGTGTACGAGCATTAAAAGATTCACGATAGCCTCCGATACAGCCCGGCTTGTGTTTCTGTGCAGAAACCTGGATCAGGAGAATGTGATACTTAAAACAGACCTGAACAGAGATGCTCCGTGTTAACACTCAGTGAAGAAGCAAAGTGTACAAAGCACAGTTGTTTAACAGATCAGTGCAATGAGAGAATGCTTTAAAATGCTCTCCTGAGTTTGACTGCTCGAATGTTTGACAGGTCTTGGGAGGCTAATCATAATGACCCAGTCTTGGACATTTCCAGCTGTATCGTCTGATGTTAGTGTCAGTAAACGGCTCCATTTACATTTGTTTTAGTATTCCACTGAAGCTTCAACGTCTTTCTCAATATCAGCAAATATCATCCTGGACTTAGGTCATCAGTCCACTGGTCATAATACATCTGAGGCTACTTAAAATGCTGTTTGATATTTTTACAGATTCACCGAACCAGCCAAAGATCCCTGGTTTGATCCCGGGAGGAGACACAAAAGGCCAAAATCAAATATGTGGACCTGCTGTGGCAACACCTTGTGACTAACAGAGCAGCTTTTATGATACAGAATGATGGAGAAACCACGGGGCACCCAAACAACTGTTCAGGACAGCAAGCCTGCTCTAAAACACCCTGAAAGCACAGCTCCACACACAGAGGGAGAAAAAAAAAAAAAAAACACGCACTGGATCTGCGTTTCCACCTGAGGAACTGCGCTAATGTGAGGAGTTAGTCTGTGGGTTTTGTTTTCGGCCATTAATCAGCATTTTACAACTGGCACTTTGCAAAACTTGCAAAGTTTCTGGGTTTAGCTCAACGATCTTCGACTCCACGTGGAGCCAACGTTCTAGACCTCTGATAACTGGGTCAACAACCTAATCCAGGTCACAATGTGAAGGTCGAAATTAAAATGCTTTTTTGCATTTTGCAACTACAAGAAAAGAAAGGACTGAAAGTTCCTTTGTATGTGTTCAGACCACAGGAACTGCCCCAGCAGGCACAACATCAGTAATGCAGTAACCATCTCGGTTCCCGGCGTTGTTGTTTTGGAGCACTCAGAACTGCACCAAAATCATGATATCATCTCGTAAGTCCAGTGGGACAGGAACAGGAGGAGCGAAAGGTGCAAATACATCCCTGCAACATGTACACTACGGTGCTACAATCCCACTGTGCAATGCGCTACATTTTACCACTGCGTAACATACTGCTAGGTGACAACAGTAAGTTGCAAGTGAACAATGGGTTAACTCATCAGGATGTGACGTTGCTTCCATCGACAGAGAAGAAGAAAGACAACAAAGAACTAAACGGCTCTAATTTTGGGGGGATTTTTCCTTTAAGTCTGTCCTCTGCTCCAGCTCTCCTGACTGGGATCAGGAGGTCACACTAGTGTTAATATGAGTGGGGAGGGGCGTGTAGTGTCGAAGCTACCTTAAGGATTCTGAGGGGCCAGATAACATCACAGGACCAACGGGCTGCGGGTGAGCTGCTCTCTGTTGACCGTTTACACGTTTCTGCTGTTGAACATCCTTTAGTCTCTTCAATTAGCTGCAGGGAGACCACACCACTCCACCTCTTAACTTAAAAACTTTGTGTATGAGCGTTTGTTCGGTTGTCCTTTGGAGATTCTGTCACCTCCAGTCTTTCATATTAATATATATTCTGTGTTCAGAGATCTGAACAAACCTGAATCCTGTCTGTGTACAGACTAGCCCCTCTCGCTCGCTGTCGGTGTCCCTCACCCCCGAGGTCATCGGGTTCCTTTTTTTTTTTTTTAAAAACAAAAAAAACAAAACAAAACTTCTCTTCCTTGTCTATACGTAGACCCTGGCAAGGGCATCGGCTCCAGCGGAGGCAATGTAGGCCTTTGAGGGGTGGAAGGCCACGTCGTAGATGGCCTCCTCACTCTTCTTCCGATGAGCTGTGATTTCTTGAACGCATGTTTTACTGTCTAAGTTCCACAGACGCAGAGAGCAGTCGTGACCTGAGGAGGAGAAACATTTGTAACAGATTATGTCAGTGTTGTTAGAAAGCAAATTTAACGACACATAATAAACAAGTAAATACTCATTTCCTCATCGTGTGACCTGAACAATGATAGACACTGATGATTGTTATATTAAAATCTTGAATGCACTGATAGATTTGTCACATTTTGGTCAAAACTCCCGGCGACAACATGAGCAGAACTGTTTGAATTAGGGAGGCAGAAGCGTTTGGGAGGCACCTGTGCTTAGTTTCTGTGATCAAAATGGACCCTGAGCTGCCTTTCCTCTGGAACATCAGCCAGTCCTAGCTCAGCTGAAACCCGGACCAACCGAAAACCGTCTTATGTATTAAAAGTTCATGACGGTGCAATTATAATAAGACTGAACAAGTATGGCTTGTTTGGAAGTGGTTAAAGAGGTTGAAGCAAAACTTGTGCTCTGAACAACTTCATTACTCGGCCTGCGACCTTCAACCTCTTTGGACTATTGCTCCATGGACCTTGGAAGTAGCAACAGGACATTAATCCCAAACACACCAGCAAATCTACAACAGTGGCTAAAAAAGGAATCAAAGTGTTGCAATGGCCCTAAGAGAGCTGTACATAAACAAATGCCAACAAAGATCAATGAACTGAGGCACTGTTTTAAGGCTGTGCTATATATATTGTCCGTGACAATATTGGTATAAATTTTTAAGTGCACTGTGGTCCAGACCCCTCTCACCCCTGCACTGACAGAGCCTCCAACCTTCTAACCTTTTGGTTAGAAGCCCAGCGCTGAAATGCTCTCGTCTTTAAGGCCTTGAATGACTTTCTGAAGGCTGATATAGCCGATATTTGCTATTCGCTGATATATTAGTGCTGTCAAATAATTTTCATTCTTCTGATGATAAATGAAAACGAGTAAGGAAGAGATAAAAGAAAGGCTGTTCGATGTGAAGAGTGTTGACACTGCATAGTCTGTCCACCAGAGGGCACCCTGCAACTTCCCTGTTGGCAAAACAACAACCAGCTGATCTAAGCAGAGGGCCAGAGTGTAAACAAGTAACCCAAGAATGACCAATCAGTCATTGTGTCTCCTGCTGTCCGGGTAACAGAGTAAAATTAAAGCTTTAACAGCCTGAGTAGCACTACAGCAATCATGGAAGCCATCATGCTTAATAACTGAAAAATTGTTTGGAAATGCTTTTGCACCCAAGTGAAATTGAGTGCAGCTACTCTGTGCTCTGGAAATTTAGCATATTTCCAGCGCAAGAAAAGAGACCTGCTGACTCGTGGTTAGCCAGCTTCTGGACGGTTCACAGTGAAACCCAGTGCTTGAATGTTTGACAGAACCAGTGAAACCTGCGTCAAAGCCAAATTGTCCAAAAAG
Organism: Archocentrus centrarchus; assembly: GCF_007364275.1. Taxonomy (NCBI): domain Eukaryota; kingdom Metazoa; phylum Chordata; class Actinopteri; order Cichliformes; family Cichlidae; genus Archocentrus; species Archocentrus centrarchus. The sequence continues at coordinate 6,562,258 of NC_044367.1, forward strand.
GCTAAGATGTGTCTGCTCCTCTCTTGAAGGGAAGTTAACGTTGCCTTAACACATCGGTCAAAGTCTCTGAATAACAGTGTTTACTACTGAGAAGAAACAAGGTGGCCCAGAACTACAACAAGTAACCTGCAGCCACAGTTCTCACCACTCATGAAGAGTGTGTGCAAGCAAGATGAGAAGCCCGTCAGCTTAACCTGCAGCACTGTAGGTGAGGGGGTATCAGCCTCTGGCGTTCCTGACCTGGTCTGTTTGACCTGTAGACTAAAGATTTGCAGCTATCTGAGAACATGCATTCTTCATTTTGTGTAACATGAGAGCATGTACACTTATTTATATGGGGCACAATGGCAAACACTGGGGTTTGCTTGGGAGACTGTTAGGAAAGTGCATCACCTGAACAGAAACAGAACAGAGAGGCTCCCTCCGCCTGCAGCCTCTTTGCTGTACAGTGAAACAGAGAAGAGAGATGTATCGTCTTGGCTGGTCGGCACAGCGGCGGTGGCTGACCCAGCTGACAAGAGTCTCTCCCGTTCATCCTCTGAAACTGGGTCCAAAGACTTGGGGAGGAGAGGGTCATGCCCTGTGAGCATAGTACCTCCCAGCAGTTTCTCCACAAACGTGACCTGACATCTGAGGATTGAGTGCCAGAGCTGGTGACACAATGCACAAGCTCTCTCCGTGCACGGAAAATTCCCAACTGAGTGGTGGCTATAACCAACAGATGCAGTTTAACCAACTTCAAGGCAGAAGGCAACAGAACTAACTAGCAGGCTAACCTGGCTAGTCTTATGCTCTTCACCTCACTAAGAACTGAGGAATGACTGTGATGGAGTGCAGCTGGGGCCTCACAAATCATCGCAGGTCATATGCCATAAAGGCATAAATAGAGGTGGCTTCAGACAGGTGTCCTAGCTGAAGACACGTTAACCCATTCTGTGTGCGCTGTACAAGCTCATCTACTGAAAAGGAACAGTCAGTCACATTATGGTACAAAGCAAAGACGTGTAACTCTTGCTTTCTACATTTACAGCCAACAGCCGAGCAGTAAGTTGATGATGCAGCGTGTGTTTGTCCCTGGTAGCAGCTTTGTCATCATATAAAGTAAAGCCATCTAAATTCAGTGCTCTATCCTGAGCTTCACGAAGACTTTTTAAGATACTTACTGCCAGACATCAGGTAGATGCCGTTGGGATCCACAGCCAGGCTGGTCACAGCATCCAGGTGAGCCACCATAGCATGGATCACTTTACCTGCACACAGGATACAAGATACACATAAGATATGTATGAGATACACCTAAGCACTTCCAGAAGCCTTAAGGATTCATCCTTCTAAAATCAAAACAATTCAAATGTGCACACAGACACTACACTAACAGAACTGGACAAAGTTCAGAGTGTCAGTGAAGTAGACACTGAAATCTGTGAAGATGATGGGCACAGCTGGTGAGCAGCTGCAGACTGACCTGACTTGTTATCATAGAATTTGATGTGTCGGTCTTCATGAGCAGTGATGGTGACCGGCAGCGTGGGATGACTCACCACCTTATTGATATGATTTGACCCCGGCAGTGCTGAGGAAGGGGAGAGAAGAAGACAACACTGTTTCCTGTCCTCAAAAACCCATCACACACATCACATTTGTTCATGTGTGTTTCCGCTCTTACTGCCATCTCCCTGTCCTTTCAGCACCAGTGCTTGCTGGGAAGTTTCCAGGTCATACACCACCACGTCTCCGTCATTAAAGGATGCCACCATGTGGGCGGGGTCACAACCGTTGAAGTCCACCGATGTGGGGATCCCGTGCTCTGTAGAGACACACGTGTTAATGAGTCTGTTAAAACTGTCTCCTGTAGAGAGCGCTCTGTCCTTCTTCTCACCGTGGTTTGTGTTGAAAGTGCTGATGCAGGGGTTTTTCTCTGTTGGGTTCCACAGCTTCACGGTTCCATCGGCCGAACAGGACAGGAGGCGGTTCTTGATGCCACTGTACGCCAATCCCCACACAGCATCCGTGTGTCCTACCCAAGAACCTGCCAGGACGCTGGGATCTGATTGGAATAAGAGGTAAAAGACGGGAGGGATCTTGTGTTTTAGTTTCATCCTTCTGACATAGTCTAAATTTAGAAAGGATCCTTTAATAAAGGGAAGACATTTTAAAGAGTGTGGATGTTTTTGTAAGGTTTTGCTTATTTAAAAAAAAACAAAACAAAAAAGTTCCCAAATTTTTTAAAAGGAGATATTTACAAAGTGAGGACATTTTTTAAATGAAGGTTTTCCTTCAAAAAGTAAAGACAAGGAAAGTGGCCTTAAAGGGAGAAGAGCCGAAAAGCTTGTAAAGACCCCCCCCAACCTGAGCTGTCTTCAACTCTGCCACCTCCAACTCCTCCTCCTGTCTTTGTGTTAGTACCACCATCTCCAAACAGCAGGTCTCACTACCATCTTGTAAACATTTCCCTTTGACTCATGCTTCTATCCTCCTGTCACAAATCACCCCTGACACTCATCTCCACCTACTCCCCCCTGCCTGCACCCTCTTGTGCAGACTTACCCCCCCCCCCAGAGGGCTTTAGTTGGAGGGAGGTGTAGGTCAACATTAGGGACACACAAAGAAAATCCTCAGATACATTAGGAATAGTGTGTACCATAAGTGTCATAGGGGTCAACATTGGAGCTGGGGATGTTCCACCACTGGATAGTTGAGTCGAGACCGCCGCTGAAACACTGTTCACCACTGGAGGTCATTGCCAGTGACAACACTGGTCCACTGAAGAGAGAAAAGAAGCATCAGTGCAAGAACATTTACTGGGGCAAAAACACTACAAGCACCCAGTAAACAATATAAACAGTTATAGATGAAATCACGTGCACACAGGTAACCTTAACAGTCTCGTTTAATCCTGCTGGTTAATGAGATCTCTGGTTGAACAGTCAAACAGTGAGAGTGAGTCTGGAGCTCAGACTCTTCTCTGGTGGACAAATTGTCAGCAACATCAATCCAATAAAGATTGATGCAGCAGATCAAAATCTGGCAAGCTGGTACATGAGTAGTGAAGGTTCTTTATAATGTACTATAACATTTTAGACATTTAATATTTTTCAAACTGTTAATATCTGAATTTTTGTATTTTCTGATATTTTAACAATTTCTTTTTTCAATTTTTTTAAATGAATATTTTATGAAACATCTAACTTTTCAGATATTTTATTACCATTTTCCTTGTGGGTTTTTTTTGTATCTCATGCCAACATTTTAATAAATTTTAGTACTATGAACTGGACAATAATTTCTTGTTTTTCAGACATTCTGATATCAAATTTTACAGATTTTTAAAAATATTTTCTGGTATTTTACTAACATTTTTCCTACACTATATTAATTCTTGCTGCTGAGCTCATTCTCTGTAGTTCCAGGGCATCAACATCAGTATTAATCAGCTGCTCCAACAGCAGTCCACCACAGGTCTGAGCGCACTTTTTTACATGTTTTAACTATAGTTACTTAAAAGATGAACACATTTGATGATTTGAAAGGAGACAAAATGTAACAGAATCTCAACCATCAAACAAAGAGGAACACTGCATAAAGTGTGTGTGTTTAGATACATACACATGGGCTCTGAATGTGTAGATCGGTTCCACGTCGAAAGAGGCACTTCTGAAAAAAAGAGTGAAACAAATATGCAGATTGTTTCTGAGTCGTGATCATCGTCAAACAGATTTTCATCAACTGTGTTACAGGCAGCAGCGGGTGACTGTTTCTCCTGGACACTGATATGAGGCACTGTAGGGTGGTAAGTCCTGAGGGGTGTGGTTTTTTTTTTTGTTTTTTTAACAGAATACCGCAATGGAAATGCTGCGATGAGGAGAAAATGAGATGCTAATACTAAAAGACCTGTCAGGTTTGTAAGGAGAGGATTTTCCTTTGAAGCAGAGCGAACAAAGGCTTTTCTAGATGATGAGGAAATACGGTCTGTGCTGAGCTTTCTTTTCTCCACCAGCTAAATTTAGCATTCCTCTCAGCAGCTGATGTGTGTTAATCAGCTGTATAAGGCCTTCATCTGCAAATGGCTTCCAGTTGGGATGCAAGCCTTGCACTAAGTTAATCAAAATTCTTCCTTCAACAAAAGACCATAATTTATGATGTGTGAACGTGGTGTTGGTATACAGTAAATAGACTTACAGTATTTAACTACTGTAGTAATCCCTGTCATGGCAAGAAGGCTCAGCTAAGAGAAACAAGCACAAACATGCTCTAACTAGAGAGGATGACCCCAGCAAAGGAAGGACGACCAAGGCCGTCAGGTGCTGACTGTGTATTTAAAGGCAATGGCTTATTTTACATAAACTTTGCTGTAATTTATACCAGCGTCTCTTTATTATTCTGGTAGTCTGCTTCGAGGTTTATGTGTCTGGTTTTACTCTACTTTTTGGCAGGGACGGTCTTGGTGAGGTTCCACAGTTTAAGGGTGTGATCCTCAGACACGGTGACCAGGCAGGGCTCAACGGGGTGGAAGGCCAGTGCTCGGACGCCATCGAAGTGGCTCCGTAGCGTGTACTTGGAGTTCCATGTCTTCCTGAATGAAGACTCCTTGTTGGACGGCATCTGAGAAAAAGCAGATGATGATGATGATGGTGATGATGTATTTTCTAAAGAACGTTTATGTTTTCAAGTGCAGCTGAAGGTTTTTTTCTCCCTCACATCATAGCCATAGTCTGTTTCATCATTGGTGACTGTGAGGTCAGCGAGGTCGCCCAATCCCAGCACGCTTTCCAACACGTCGTCTGGCCCTCCCAGTAAGAAGGATTTCCCCCCACCAGTAGGAAATGGCAATGGCTCCGCTGCAGAGTGAGAGTCTTTAATAAACACACTGTACCTCTTAATTACAAGATTATATTCAGCAACTGTTGTCATAATGACTTCATAGCCACAGAATTAATTCAGTGGGAAAATAATCATCACGCTAATCAAGAATTCAATTTATTTATTTAAGATGGATAATATTCAGGGAGAGGGGGACGGCGTTTAGATCTTTACAATCAGTGGGACTCGTGTACATCTCTCACCCCACTCTGTCCCGTCTCCGGAGCTCCGAGCCTCACCCGCCCCCTCTCCATCCTCGGCCGTCACTAAGAAGTCAAACTCCTTCAGAGCCTCCTCCGTGTCAGCATCATCTTCTGATGCCAAGCCCTCGTTTCCCACCTAAAAGAACATGAGAGGAAGGAAGAAAAAAAAACACAAGTCAAGAACCAAGGAAAAAGTGCAGAAGGACGGAGGAAGAAGAGAAGGTATAGGAGAAGACATCCAGAGTGGTGATTTAAAAGGGGCCGTCTGCTTTTTGTGTACCTTGGTCTTATGTTTCTTGGCTCGGTGATGCTTGTCAGTGCTGATGTCATCCATCAGGTCGCCTTCATCATCCTCGTCTTCATCACTGTCCTCTGTGTTTTCCAGAAAGTTAAAAGTCTCCAGAACATCACCTGGACTCCTGGACATAAACACACATGTAGTGACACTTGAAGTCATTTAAGTTACTTTATATCCATATTCTTTCCTGGGGTGTCCTTGCCCCACCTCCAGTGGCTCTGTGCCACACATACGACAGAATACAATCTATTGCCGTGTATCCACTAGTACCTACTCAGTGTGACTCGGGTGTAGGTGGAGTCAATAAAGCAACACAGGCAGAAGTCACTTGACATAATCTGTATGTGACTCAAATGCGGTTATTAGCTCGGAGACCTCCTGATACACCTTTTTATTTCTCGTCTGCCACCAAGGACAGAAACGTCTGCACCTTGTCGTTGCACCACAGTGTTGGTTTGACGCTGTAGGGGTTTCAAAAATGGCGCCTTTGATTCTGGTGATGGTATCGCTCTCATGACTCAGCTAGTGTTACAGTCCCTGGCCAATCAGCGGCATGCTGTTCTTCGATGTCACATTTTCAACTTTGTATCGCTTAAAACCCCGGCTGAGTTGTTACTAAATAAGTACCTGGTAACTGGTACCAGGACCTAATGGAAAAACCCTATAAACTGTGCGGAGTCGAGTCATGCTGAGTAGGTACTAGTGGAAGCGCGGCATAAGTGTGAGACTAGCATGTGAACAAGCAGTTTGTTTGTTTCGCTGTTTTGTGTTTTTTGCTGCTATAGCAGCTTTGCTAAAAGCTGAAATAACTAAACTACTGGCCGGCACTGCATGTGAACGTTATTAGCTCATAGTGTTATCTTGATTGGCTGTCAGAGTTTCAGAAGTGTGTGTGTATATGTGCACGCGCACCTCTTGTCCTTGCGGCGCTCTGTCCCATTGATCAGGTGCTGCAGGTTCTTGTTCTCCACAGATCCATTCTGCTCAGAACTCGACAGGCCAAGCAGAGAGCGAACCCTCTGAGTACGAACGTCGAGGATGGTGTCTGTATATCCGACTTCCTGTAGGTACCTGAACACCACACACACTGTAAACTAGACATAATCGGGTTCTCAACTGCTCAAAAATGACGTAGCTTGCTGAAAGGCTAAAATGAATTTTATTTGCCATTTCTTTCTATCTACTTGAGTTATGTTATTCTACTGAGTTAGCTTTAAAAATCATAAATACTTCTTTTTTTTTTAATCATTTCAGCATTTGGTTTCCATTCCAAACATAAGTGTTCAAATGTTGTGCTCTTACTGTCTGAGAAGCTGTCGTCCTTGTTTCCAGGTGAGCTGACTGTTGGCATGAACAGCAGAGACCTCTGAGTCTTTGGTGTCTAAAGGACAGACACAGAAATACTGGTTTATATCGCGCTACCTGCTGGATGCAACACAGAGATGGCAATAATCCATTTACAGAAAATCTTCAGCCTCTTCTTTTAGACTTCCATCAATTGCACTTAAAGCTGTAAATAACTACAAGTCCAAGAGACAGCTCGGATCTATAGTCAGATACTGCTGAGGAAGTTGGGAAAATAATAAGTCAAATTAATTTAAAAAATAGTATTAAAGCGAAATAAAAAAATGCAATAAAAGTATTCATGAAATGTAACAAAACAGACAACCATGCTCTTCCTAATCGGACTGCACAAACCATTTTTGATCCAGTCTAAAAAGGCCACACTGGATATGAAGCCAAAAAGAGATGAGTGGATTAAAGAGGAGGCGAGTAAGTGGGGAATAAACATATTTCTTTATACGTCACGTACCTGATTCAAAACTTGGCATCTTTATTTCTCCTTGGTTTAACTCTGTTCCATATTTTAACTTATGGTATTTTGCTCTGAAAATGAAACAAAAGAGAAACTAATCCTCTGATTTACATGGTTAAACATCAAAATTAAAACTATATTTTTTTAAATGCATTGTGACCATTTTTCACATCACAGCATCACCCCAGCACAGTGAACAAAGCCTGAGGTCCTCGAAATTTTTCTTGTTCATCATGTGAATTCTAATAGTCACATTCAGGGATTAGAGCCTGCCTCTGAGAGCAGGAAAGGGGAAACAACCTCAACTTCTCAACACCAACAATAAACTAAAGAAAATGTATTTGCCAGTGTTATCTACACATTTAGACACATGTAGCATCAGGGTGGTGTGCCTGCCATGTCAGGGGAGAAAAAAAAAACATTTTATTAAATATGTATTTAATAAAATGTACTAAACATTTCTGAATTGATTGTGTTATTAAAATGCCCAACTCTGTAATTAGAATTATAGATCAGAAAAATCAGAATCACTTCAAATGTCACAAAATGTCATTAAAATGTAACAAAATGTCAAACTGTTCATATTGTAACATTTAAACTGAAACGTACGATGGTGACGCTCACGTGTTTCTGTTTCAGTACAAAACAATGATCAAGCCACCGTCAAGTAAAACTTGATTTCTCTGCATCACTACTCTGTCAAAAGATTCATTACAAACTCAGATGTGATTTTAGTTGAATTTAGTTGAACAGGGCTAACACAAAGAGACAGAAACTCGCTCACGCTCACATTCACACCTATGGCCAATCTAGAATCACCATAACCTAACATGCAGGTCTTTGGACTCAGAGGAAGCCAGAGTGCCCACGGAGAACCCACGCAGACACGGGGCACACATGCAAACTCCACACAGAAAAGCCCCAGCTAGCTAGTGAAATTGAATCTGGGATTTTGGGATCTGGGCAGCACGGTGGTTAGCACTGCTGCCTCACAGTTAGAATGCCATCTTGAAGGCCTGGGTTCGAGTCCACTTTGGCCCGGGCCTCTGTGTGGAGTTTGCATGTTCTCCCCTGTGTCTGTGTGGGTTTTCTCCGGGTACTCCGGTTTCCTCCCACAGTCCAAAGACATGTAATTACTGGGGTTAGGTTAATTGGTCACTCTAAATTGCCCATAGGTGTGAATGTGAGCGTGGATGGTTGTCTGTCTCTATGTGTTGGCCCTGCGACAGGCTGGCGACCTGTACAGGGTGTACCCTGCCTCTCGCCCTATGACAGCTGGGATAGGCCTCAGCTCCCCCTGCGACCCTAAACAGGATAAGCAGAAGTGAATGAATGAATTGATTTTCTTGCTGCGAGGCAATAGTGCTAACCACTGCACACCCCACATAAATCTACTAGTTCCACCCCACTGGGAAATTTATGTTCAATTAAATCCATCATTACTTTGAAAAAATCTCTATTTTGGACGGTTAAAACCTGTGTTTGTCCCACGCTGACTGGCTCTTTTCACTTTGTCAACAGCTCTACAGCGGATGTGAAATTAATAAAGAATCTGAAGTATACACATAATCTATTACATCACTGGTATACAAAAATGACCCAAGAGTGATGCAGAACAAATTTAAAGCAGTGTGAAGCAGAACTATAAAAAAACTAATCAACTTTTGTACTCAAGCAAATGAAATCATGTCTATTAAGACATTATTTGGAATATTAAGTTCTTTGTGCCAAATTTCTATATTTTGAAGGAGCCGCTTTGGAAATAAGTAAGCGGCAACCCCTGAGAACACACAACAACCACAGACGAGCTGCGTTTCACATCCATGACAACAAAACCCTGACACGTTATTCTAAGCATGACAATGGCTTTCTGCAGACCTGCAAACTGAGGTGAAAGGTGTCTGTATGCCTGAAAGTGAGGAAATCAAAGATCTGACCTATGATTTAAAAACTGATCAGCACTCATATAAATTTATTTTATATATAGAGTTTACTGTAAAGTCGAGTTATGACCCCCTACAGATCACCACCAATTCAATTCAATTAGCACCAGAACAGCAGTCGCCTCAAGGTGCTTTATATTGTAAGGTAAAGTCCTTACAGTATTAGAAAGAATCAGCATCTTACCTTTCCTGCTTTAACGCGTATTCTAACATTTTTATTCTTCTAACCAGGTCGTGCTTCAGGTTTTCCTGGCCCTTCCTCTCTCCCTGCAGGAATGCTATCCTCGCCTGGAGAAACATACAAACAAAGCATTAATGAGTTCAGGTCACAGTGTTATGATTCATTTCACATCTTTAAAACCCTTCAGTCACAAGACAACACATGCCAGGAAGTATTAAACACTTCCTCTTTAAGGGAATTTCAATGATGATTCATATTCTGGCCATGAACCTGGACATTAGAATGTGCCCACTCAGCATGTGTGGGAACTCAAAGACAAGATAGAAAGAAGATGATCAATTAGAATCACTAGAGTCTGGACCTTTTCTGACCAGTGAAGCCCTCTCACCTATTAGGCATCACTGCTTCTTAACTGACTGACCGCACCTGTCTGTCAATCAGTCCAGCAGCTGCTCTTGAAACCCAACACTAATAGGTCCCAAGAGCCATTTATATACACAGTGTTCTCTGCCAGCGGGCCCATCATGACATGAAATGACGACAGGAAACTCAGAGGTCCTCCCCCGGCTTGAGAGAGAGAGAGACAGACTGCGAGGGAGAGAGTGGTCAGGGGAGAACTACATAACTAACCACACTAATTCAGCCCTGCAGTGATTGGCCGGCTCTGTGACTGACAGCCACAGCTCCACGGCAACCCCCAAGATCCCTCTGACATACCAGAATGAGTGTGTGAGAGACCGTATGAGCTGTGAACGAACACATGCACACACCCACAGAATGAACAGGTTGTTACTGATGTATAAATGCTAGAACACTGATGAACACTCATGCATTTACTGTAAAGTTGGAAGTAATCAGAAAATCAGGGCAGGAAACATTAAACTTCATTCCATCATTGATTACATTTTATACACAGTAAAAACTATGAGACCACACAAAAAAGACAAGCTTTACAAGCTTATTCTAAATGGTAAAAAGTTATTTACTTGCATATTTTGTAAAGTATTATGCGTTGTTGGAGGTTGTTTAAGTAGCTCCATTTTTGGGTACTAAATAGTCATTGGATGCTGACAGGGAGTTCTTGCTCTCAGACATGCTCGGGCTTGTCTCACTTTTGTGCACTAAGGAATGTAAATGCATGATATTGTATAGCAATGATATTGTGATATGACATTTTTATATCATATAAAAATGTATACCTGTATTATTGTTGACAACATGATATGGTGCAGCCCTAAGTCATCCTCAAGTGCACATTAAGCTTTACAATTCAATTTAGGGTTTTTCTTAAGTTTCTGAGGTTGCATTAGCAATGTGGTGGGTGTTTGATTGTTGGCTTTTCTCTATATTGTTGTAGGGTCTTTACCTTAAAACATGAAGTGCGTTGAAGTGACTGTTATGATTTAAGGCTATATAAAAAAAACTGAATTGAAAATTGTTGCTCTTCTTGTATAAATATGATATTTATATTATCGATGCTCCTGATCTTGTTCTTTAAAAATAACTACATCATTTATTACACGATTGTCATCTCCTGTTTGTTGCTGAGGCGGATTCTTCTGTGCAGGCGTCTCTGCTATGAAAAGAGGAGACGACCGCTTTCTCAGCTTGTACCCAAGTTTACTTACAAGAACCTACCAAATCTAGAAATATGTGGCACATTAACCCAGCAGTTAGTCTACAACGAGACAGGTTTTGGTTTCAATTTTTCAAAGCGGTTTATATTATCGTGACAAAAATGTTGTCATTCTCTAAAGAGCCCTTATTTTGGTTTTAGCCGCAAAGGCTCTGACTGTACTTAGAATAACGAGTGTAGCCAGCGATCTTTCGCTCCACCTTGGTTCATTTTTTCCCTGCAGCACCACCTCTTTGCTGTGTACTGTGTGTGTGCGACAGAGAGTCAAGTTTGAAGCCTGAGGCACCAAAGAATAATGGAACCTCCAGCAGTGTTCAGGTGTTTTCAGTCCCACTGCCACAGGTGTATTAAATCAAGTACCTAGCCATGCAGTCTGCTTTTAAAAACATTTGGGAAAGAATGTGTCATTGTAAAGAGCTCGCTGAATCTGAGTGTGGCACTAGATGCCATGAATACAACAAGTCAGTTTGTGAAACTTCTTCCTTACTAGATATTCCACAATCAACTGTAAGCAGTAATATAGCAAAGTGGAAGAGTTGGCCAAGAAGTGGCAGACCACATAAAGCTACAGAGTGGGGTCAGTGAGTGCTGAGGTGCACAGTGCATAAAAGTTGTCAACGCTCTGCAGAGTTCCAAACCTCCTCTAGCATTAACAGCACATAAACTGTGCACCTGGAGCTTTACAGCATGGGTTTCCATGGCCAAGCAGCTCTTGTAGATGGCCCAGTACTTCTCACCATATAGAGTAACAATGGCTACTGATCACTGCTGCTGAAAGGTTCAGCTTGTCTTTAAACTAAAATAAAAGCTAATCCAGGTTTATGAAATTGGGATCTAATGTTTAAATGTAAAGATAAACATACACACCAAGAACAAAAGAACACACAAAAAGCAATAAAGGCTGGGATCATAATGTCCAGTGTGCAAACAGATGATTTCACTAAGAGTCCTAAACAGTTGAAACTGACGTGACAAACTCAATTACTGCTGTGTCTGCTGCTGCAACATAAGCCGATTAGCCAGAAATTTTAACCAGTTTTATAAACCACACTGTTACATTAGCTCACAAAAAAAAAAAAAAGAATTTTTGTGAAAGAAACTGGCTTTATTTCTTGTATTCATAGTTAATGCTATATTCACCAACCAAATAGCATTATCAATATTTCATCAAACTCCAGCAGAGGGGTAAAACCGGATAAGACTTATGAGTGACTTTAAGCCAATCAGAAAATATCCTGCAGTGTGAGTCTTTGTCGATCACAGTAATCTGTGAAAGGCTGCTGCAGTCTCCTCAAGGCCAGTTCATCTGGATCTGTAAAGGTTTCAGTTCTCAGCTGAAGACCAAACCCCTCCCAGCCAGTGCACCTGGTGTGCATGAATCAAGCACTCCTTAGGGACCTGAGTGAAGTCAGAGCACTGGGGTGGTGATGATGATGACAAAGGTGTGTGTGGGAGTGTGTGTGTGTGTGTGTGTGTGTGAAATGAGCTCACTGGCCCAGATTTGCCACACTGACAGATAAGACCAGTCTGAACGTGGGGGTTGGGGCATCGGAACAACTGCATCATGAGACACACACATTTGTACTTGTTCTCTTTGTGAGGACCCTCACTGACAACCTGCCCTAAGACAACAGACTAAACCTTTCAAAGTTGTGCAGTGACCAAACACCAACAGGAAATGTCCTCATTGAATGCGTCGAGAAACAGGAACACACGTCAAAGTCCAGAGAAACTCTTCAATCCTCAAAAATTACTAATTTTAAAGAACAAATATATTAAAGTTTAAAGAAACAAGAAAAAGTCACAGATTGTTTAATCATCTTTGTGACTGACAGGTATTTGGACCTCAGTCTCTGTGTGTTGCAGTTATTTTTGGGCTGGTCTACTTTTAGAGCCCAGCTGGGATCAGGCTGTCAGAACAGGTCCCAGTAGGCCAGGCCACCACAGCCCTGCCATCCAAAACATGCCCTCCCCCATCTACAGCTACTCTCTCCAGGTGACAAAGACAACCTCTGACCTGATCTTGATCACACAGAGATTTTGGATTTAGTACCGCCTCATGAACAAAGCTCAAATTTAGTTCTGTAAATTCTTAAAAGACAGCAAACTGCTCCCATACACTGCCAGTTTGATTTATACATCCACAGTGGAGGTTTTTTGTAGGCTTATTTGAATTATTAGCAACAAAACTGTTAGCTTATTCTGCCACATATCTTCAAATCTGCAGATTCTGGTAAGAGTGTCCAGTTTACACAGCAAACAGGAACAAACTGATACGTACCGATACCCAGGAAGATATTTGATTACCATTTTTGAACCCCCAAAACTGTAATGGTTTTACAGGTGGGGGCCCACTGACATTTTTTCCCTAGTTTTGCATTTGGCTAGGATCAGTGTCACTACTGAGGTGATATCTGGACCCTACAGAGGCTGCAAAGAATCAGAATCAGAATCAGAATCAGAAGGTTTTATTGCCATATGGGTGAACAGGTTCACAGCATTAGGAAATTGCTGCGGTACTTCGTGCTTACAGAAAAAAAAAAACGAATAAGTATAAAAACTATAAGACAATATACAAGTATACAAATTGCAAATATACAGAGATATTAGAGCTATGACTATAACACAATATTACAAAATTACAAAATATACAGTGCAGAGACTTATTAAAAGATAAAAGAATGTAAACTATATTCCACTAATATGTACATCAGTGCAATCAGACAGGTGCATAGACATAGGGTCATCAGCGTTTGTGGAGGGTGGTGGTAACAGTCTTAGGGTAATTGTTCATGAGTCCAACAGCAGAGGGGAAGAAACTGTTCTTATGGCGGGAGGTTCTGGTCCGTATGGACCGTAGCCTCCTGCCTGAGGGGAGAGGGTCAAAAAGTCTGTGCCCAGGGTGAGAGTGGTCGGCTGTGATCCGACCTGCACGCCCCAGTGTCCTGGAGGTGTACAGGTCCTGGAGAGATGGGAGGTTACAGCCAATCACCTTCTCAGCAGAGTGCACAACGCGCTGTAGTCTCTGTTTGTCCCTAGTGGTGGCTCCAGCGTACCACACAGTGATGGAGGAGGTGAGGATGGACTCAATGATGGCAGTATAGAACTGCACCATGGTCCTTGCTGGCAAGTTGAATTTCTTCAACTGCCGCAGGAAGTACATCCTCTGCTGGGCCTTTTTGACGACAGAGGTGATGGTGGGCTCCCACTTGAGGTCCTGGGTGATGGTAGTTCCCAGGAAGCGAAAAGAGTCCACTGTGGTGATGGGGGTGTCAGTCAGGATGATGGAGGGTAGAGGGGCTGTGTGCTTCCTAAAGTCCACTATAATCTCCACTGTCTTCTGGGCGTTCAGTACCAGGTTATTGTGGCTGCACCAGGACACCAGACGTTTGACCTCCATCCTGTAGGCCGACTCGTCCCCGTCTGAGATGAGTCCGATGAGAGTCATGTCATCTGCAAACTTAATAAGCTTGACAGACTGGTGGTCAGAGGTGCAGCAGTTGGTATACAGGGAGAAGAGCAGAGGAGAGGAAAGGTAGTCTAACTCCTCCAGGATGGCACATCAATACGTGCCATTACCAGAAGGTTTGCTGTGTCTCCCAAGTATCAAGATTTAAGCAGCTAACATTAATGCGTGTGCCAGCCACACATTCATGTTTAATTCTTGATCGTAACTTTACTGTTCGGTGTTGTGGACATCAACTACTTTAGCTGCTAGTGGGGGGAGGGGCTGTCATTGTCTGTCTGCAGGTGCTTTGTGTTATCTGAACGAGGCAAAAACGGCACTGTTTTTATCAATACTGCTGCAAATGACTATTTAATCAGATGGTAATTTTTAGTATTGGTGCACAGATTTTTTTTTTTTTTTGACAGCCCAAGATCATATCACTGAGCCTGAGAAACGGCCACTGCAGCCTTGCTGAGTCCATGTCACCAAAACACAACTGAGCACAAATAAGAAAAAACAGGTGTTATTATTATTATTATTATTCATTATGAATTTGCATATACAACACAGACAAAATGTATTTGGAGTGTGCACTGGGATTTTCTTTGTTGTTGTTCAGCAGAGGAAGCTCTTCCATTTTAACAGTCGCAGCAACTACACTGAACACCACTCTGGAACTCTTCAGGGTATTTGTGTCTGTTGCCAACAAATCTGAAGCTGGGTGAAGATTAGGCAAATTAGCCCAATAACGGATTAAAAAGCCTCTGTGTGGATTGAGACAGGATTTTAGAACACACAGTTACACTCTTATGTGACTGTACAGCTTGAATGGAAACTCACCTGTCTGACTTCAAACTAGATCAGAGTTCTGACGTGCACAGGTAAAAAAAAATCTGTCAGTGAGGGAGAATTTTATCTTGGGATGCACTGATCCAATAACTGGATCACATATCAGTCCAATCCTGACTCAAAAAGCTGGATCAGATAACAGTGACATGGACCAACCTATTTAACTCAATTATATAGCAGGATTGCTAACACTGCATGGAGGAAGCCAACATCAGAGGGTGGGGCAGTTTGAAGGCACTTCACACCTGTGACACTGACAGATCCTATTTGTGTGATATTAATAGTTTTTTTTTTTCTTTTTAACCAAACTGTGGACAAGTGAGCTGATACAACAGTGTTTCTCCTGTCTGCTTTTATCTCTTTCACTACTGTCATCACACTCAGTGGAAACCATGATGTAGCCTATGCACGTGGCTGACGCAGTTGGCGGGATTTATGTTCTCATAAACACGAGAACTTGTGTGCTTTCACTGCCAACACACTAGTTGGTGGTGGAGTTTCTCTTCCAGCTGATTTGAAAAATACCTGCAGCAGAAGTGCTTTAAGGTACTGAACGGGGCCAATCCTGGTTGTTGCAGGCTATGTTGATGCAACGTGCATTTACCTTTCTTTGGAGGTGGACATCAGGCTATAATTTATATTGTAGGGTTTCAGGAGCATTTGCGGTTACAGCATACCTACAGCACAAATGCATAAATCACTTTCACAGTGAGACAGCGCAGAGCACAGTTAAGACTCTCACACTGAAGCTGAATAATGGCAATGCATTTTTTTTTTAAGCGATCTTGGTCCTGTTCTTGTATATTTTTGTACAAATAAATACCAATTGAACAAACTGATACGATAAGTGTGTAAGCGGAGTGTTTCACCCACATTAGCAGCATTAAATTTCTCCATCGCTGCGACGGATTTCCATCATTTGGAAAAGACAACCCTTTAACACCGAGTGGATCATCACTGACACGTTTTTCCACGCTTTTCCGCTGCCGTCTACACCTGTGTTGTGTGTTATGCTTGCTGGGCTGAGAATTGCATCTGTAGCTACCAGAACAGAGTGCTATCACTACAGTTTGCTAGCGGGTGCCGCCATTAGCACTAGCGATTATTTGGTAATGATGGATAACCCCGTTCAGAACAGAGAGGCTCCATCAAAATATTGTTTATGCTTTAATCCGTGATTAGCAGCTAAAAACAGACCTACTGTAGAAACATATTTTGGAGGGTGCATGTGAATACAATGTATTACAACATTAAGCTCATGCAGCCCCCAGTTTTTTCAACAAAAACACTGATAACACAACAGGAGCAGCTGTCTGCACACGTGGCACACGCAAAGAGGCGGAGCCGTTATCTAGCATGTGAGCTCAGGTGGAGCGAAAGGCGTCCAAAGCAGCAGCGCTGGTTCCTGTTAAACCTTTACTGGGAAACAGCTGGAGGTCCTTCATCAACCACCTGATCAACAAGTGAAGAACAGAGAACTTTGTACCTGCTCCATCCACTGCAGTCTGTTTCACACAGCAAAAAACTGGGGCAAATCTATGGAAGTTAAAATATGCAAATGAATAAGACAAAGGTATTTCTTATCCAATTACTCAATCAATGGAATAATCAATAGAATACTAGATTACTAAAATAACCAATAGTTGCAGCCCTAGCCTCATTAAAATCAGATTTAAACATTAAAAAAATGCATAATCACAAGTACAGTAACATCAAAATAAGTTATACGTGCAACCTAAATGAAGGTATTGCAGTAAAATAGCTTTTACTCTTCTTGGAAGGCTTTCTTATATTAAGAGGAAACAAAACGAGTTCTAACAGTATCTCCTGGATGAGGTAGATTTGGTGTGTGTACTTGTGCGTACACTTGGTGACTGCAATCAAGAAAGGCGAGCATATCAGCATTCTCAGAACTGGGGTTTGCCCTGTGCTTTAACGCGACGTTTCCTGCTCCAGAAAGCAGATGTTCCGATGGCGTCGATCAGGGATCCTCAAATCCAGGCCTCGAGGGCCGGTGTCCTGCACTTTTAGATGTGTCCCTGATCCAACACACCTGAATCAAATGGCTGAATTACCTCCTCAGTATGCAGTCAACTTCTCCAGAGTCCTGCTAATGACTTGTATATTTGACTCAGGTGTGTTGAAGCAGAGACACATCTAAAACCTGCAGGACAGCGGCCCTCGAGGCCTGGATTTGAAGATCCCTGATGTAGATGTTCATAATTAATAATTCAGGGTCTGACCTAACAGCCCCAGGTCAGTGGCTGGCCAATGTATATTTTTACTTGCCTGTGAAAAGGGGAAAAAAGCTTTTATTTTTATATTTTAAAATATTAATCCAATTTAATTTATTTAATAATTTATTTAAGTTTATATTGAAATAAATATGGTCTCATAAACCCCATGCTTGCTGCAGGCATCACTGTGACAGAAAGCAGGAAGGCTGCCGTCAGCCTTCAGCGAGTGGCCTGATTTAAACATCGTGTCAGACTAGTTCATCTACATATTTTACTGGAACTTCTGTAGCTTTACTGTACATATTTCACTGTATAAAACAAACGGTGACAGATGGAAGCAGCTAACAAGTTCACTTTTCTTTACAATGGAGTTTGCTGAACAGGTCCCACCAGCTTTTTTCACAGTAAAGGCTTTAATGGTGATTCCAGGATTAAGTGCTGCCGTTTTTGGACACTAGAAAAAACTTTTTCTTTCACTCCATCTGAGCTCAGTGTCTCAGTAACACTATCAGTCCTTTTGTTGAGAAAACTGGTCTGACAACTCCTGCCTAGAGTGATCCAAGCTCAGGGTCACCACACTGCAGCAGTGGTGTGCATCACAACTGATCAGTACTTTGATGCACACATTATGATCAGCGATCCCTTCACAGAATGTAATGGGGAGCACTTAGCCAGACTTAGTCCTTCCATTACAGTCTCTCTTCAATATGCTCTGTGAGCTACATAAAATGACTGAATATCACAGAGCTCAGTTAAAAGACCAGCAAACGAAGCAAAGCAGCCATGCAGGAAAGCAGTAAGTCTCAAAACGACCACAAAAAGACATAAAATCAACCAGGGCCATTAATTGTTAATGATTTTTGTCTCTTTCTCTCATTTTGGGGTTCTTTTACTTGTCTGTTTCCCACATACAAATTCTTACAAACAGGGAGGACCTCTGTGAATGAAACCTCAGCCATTCAGGTTGAACTGTTCAAGACTGACTTCCTGTTTAAGCACGTTTTCCTTTTAAACAGCTGCCTTCTGTGCCTGATAACACCACTTTGAGACAGTCAATCACATCTCTATTGTGAGTGGCACTAATGGCTCTGTTATGCTGTAGGGGGGCATGCTGCTGGTATGTTTTGGGTCCCCGTCGGACACAAGGCTCACTCCAAATCAACACAAAGTCCTTTTGAGCGATTGCCTTTATCCTAAGATGAAATTTGTCTATCCAGGATGCAAACACCTTAATCCACAGGACTCACTGAATGGTTGGATGAGTAAAATAATGGAAATCATATGCTATGACCTCAAGCTAACTAACACCTATGGGAGACGGTGTTTTGATGGTGTCCGAGAGCACTGTCCAACACCATAACTGCCTTTAAACTCATTACTTACTACACCTTTTCCTTCTTTTCTCTGTGATTTCATAGACTCACATTAATTCAGTGGCAGTTTGTTCTGATGTATTAATGAATCAGTGACCTATGACTTTACTGGCCCATCGTCCTGCACTCCATGTTCACACCTTCACTTATTCGTTCTGGTCAAGCTTCAGCAACTGCTCGTGTGATGCACTCTTATCGGGAATTCTGACAGAGTCACGCTGAAGGCATCCAGCATCAAGTCAGAGCAGAGCCAAGTTTCATTGTGAGGGCTGAGCCTGTCATTACACACACACACACACACACACACACACACACACACACACACACACACACACACACACACACACACACACACACAGCCTCCACTCCAACCGCCAATCTCAGCTTGTGTTGTGACAATGACGATTCCCTCACTCTGCTCCACAAAGAAGTCTGCGTAAACACAACTACTGCCTGAAAAACATTTTGATGAAGGTTTGTGAAAGAAAGCAAAGGCTTTCAGTGACACTGCAACACACAGTGATTGGTTTGCAGCTGATTTCATAATCAAAAATCTTCTCCCACCCACCCAATCTTGCAATACGAGCACATTTCTATTTTTTTTTTTTTTAATCAAAATAAACCACCTTAATTTTCAAACTTTCACCTTGGACAAAAATTGATGTTTTGTGCTTATTTAAAGACATTTAAAAGACAAATCAATTACTCAATCTAATTAGAAAATAACAGGAATTGTTTGATGAACCTTTTTGATTCTTTTTAATTGTTCAACATCTTCCTCCGACATCTGTTTTGGGCCAGTTTACTCTGTGATTCCAAACCCTATTAACATGTCAGAAACTGCTTATTCGGATGAACTTACAGAAGAGTGATTGGGGCACAAATCCCGTTAGTGGTGAGTCCCAGGTTTGATTCCCAGCTGTGCCTTTACTGTATGTTCCCTTGTTCCACAGTTTGATATGAACCTCAGTTTCTGAGTATATTGTGTAAACCTACATTTTTGCCATAGTTAAGAGACAGCAACTCCTTCCATTTCTGTTCCAGGAGGAGAGAAGTACAACAGACTTGTGACCGGAAATCTTTGGCTCACAACAACTTCCAAATCCAAACTTCATTCCTGACAGTTCAGTCAATGTGATTATAATATATAGCTTTTACACACTCAGCTCTGTTCATTGCACTCTGAAGTTTGCATTCTTAGACTGTGGGGGGAAAAGAAAAAAAAAAAAAAGATTTCTCCTGTACTGACAGATAAACCTGCAAACTCCCAAATAACATGACTAAAATAAAGCTGAGTTCTTGGCAGCAAGAAACCATGACTGTCAGTGATGACTAATTTGATTGAGGATTACTTTTAATTAACCGGTCCCAAAGTATAAGATGAAGCTGTCAAATCTACAGGTGATCAATTAACCATTTAGACATAAGCTTCAACCATTACATTAGCTAAGGTACCTTACTAGAATAACACAAGTTTAACGACAGTCTTTGTGATTGTGCCGTTAAGCCTGTGTTATTCTGGGGATGGGCCTTTTTTTAAAACAAAATTGAAAGATAAGAGTTATCAAATTAGCTACTGATTCATTTTCTAATCTCCTGACTGATTTGAGAGAGCTGCTTTGGGCTGTATTTTGTAATCAATGGTTCTGAGACAGTCCTCTTTGATGGTTTCATGCTGAATAAACTCTAAACAGTGGTCTTCAGTAGCTTTAAGAAACTGTTAGTTTGAGAATATGGAACACTGAATTGATGTTACATGCATACCTGTCAAAACTGATGAAAGCTTTGAAAATAATTCATTCTATAAATCAAAGAATTAGCCTCAGTTATTACAAAACATGTGCAAACAAACCAGGGTATTATTTATCATAGGGAGAGGGGTGAATTTAATCTATAAATCTACTTGGTGTAAAAATGTTTTGTTTGGGGTTTAATACCATCGATCATGTTAGTACAGCACACAACAAAGAGGTGAAAGTAATTCTACCACCAGAGATTATGAAAACGTGAAACACTCTGTTATGCTAACAGAATCACCTTTCTACCATTTATTTTTGGCTTTGCAAATTTGTACTTTTCTCACAGCTTTGACTTTTTAAATCTGATTTTAACCCAAAACTTTCATAGGTTAAGTGTGCCTTTTATCTTACAACACTGAAATTTAAAGTATATGTTTTTAATTCTTATTCTTTCACTTTTTAACCTATAAATTTGAGTTTTATTAATGATGAAAATACAAGTCAAATGTTCCGCATTATCACATTCTGATGTTAAAACCTACAAAATCCATCCATTCGTTTTCTTCCGCTTATCCTTTTTCAGGGATCCCAGCTGTCATAGTGCGAGAGGCAGGGTACACCCTGGACAGGTCGCCAGCCTGTCACAAGGCTATCACGGAGCGACAGACAACCATTCACACTCACACCTATGGGCAATTTAGAATCACCAATTCACCTAACCCCACTAACTGCACGTCTTTGGACTGTGGGAGGAAACCGGAGTACCCGGTTTACAACTTTTTAATGTCACGGAATTTTTATCCTGCAATATTAACTTGGTAAGTTAACTTCCTGACTTTATTATTCAGTTTCATTGAAAAGAATAACTTAAATCGTGACACAGTTTTTCCTTGATTTAATTTCTTTTTTTTACCTGCTGTGAAGCACAGTCACTCGGGCCCCAATGCTGACTTAAAGGCAACATTAGCTAATAACACTGCTAACTTAGCTAGCGTGACAAACTAAAATGCCTGGGATTACATAGCTGACAGTCAGTTGGATTCACTTCTCCATTACTGGCTATCGTCTGACCTCAACTCCACAGTTGGAAAGTTTTAGCTTCATACGAACAAATCAGCTAACAGAGGAAAATGGCAACAACAGCGCTCCACAGCTTCAGCTACCTGCTAAATCAGCCTGACACCGACATGAAGCTAACGGTAACCCGGAGCTGACCCTTTAGCTTAGCCTTTTAGCCAGTCGGGTTACAAATATCCAGCTTAGCCGCTTTCGCCCCAGTATAAGCCGTGGCCATTCTTAACTAAAAGGTGAAATGCAAAATTAAACATTGCAACTGCCTCTTTGAACCCACTTGACTACAAACACACTGTCCATGCTGTTGTTGTTGTTGGGGTTAGCCTGGTTGGAATTCAGTGCTAAGTTGGATGGGCTAACCTGAAGCTCGGCCCTCTCCACTTCCCAGTGCGCCCTCTCCATCTCGAACCGGGCCCACTCGTGCTGGATGTAATGCAGGATGCCGGGGATTGTGTACTGTTGCTGCGGCCGAGGCAGTTCATCGGGCTGATGCGGTACCATGACTGCTCCGCCGCCACCGCCTCCAATCGGCGGATTAGCGCTACTGTTATTCCCCTGCTGCGGAGGCTGTCGTGGGGCACTCGTTCCGACCCCTCCTCCGCCGGGGTGCTCGTCCATGTTTTTTTTTTTTTTTTTTTTTTTTTTCTTTATAGAAAAGTAGAAGCAAAGTCTCCACAGGCAGCAACGGTCCGCTGAGGGATCCCCGCCCCCTAAAGCCCGTGTCTCCGCTCCGTGCCCGTCTCGCTGGCTCCGCTGTGTTGTGTGGAACTGGCTTTCCCCGGAGCGATGCGGTGAATGCGGCTGATTGGGGACGTGGTGTTTGTATGTGGAGCTAGCCGGCCGCCATTACTGTTCTCTTCTCCCGACCTCTCTCTCTGTTTCTGTGGATCCGATGGTCAAGGTAGGAGAACCCAGCCGCAATGCCTGACGGGACACATCCATCCTCCTTTTCCCTTCCTGTTATCCAAATATATTATGGAACCTTCACAGCTCAAGGAAGACGTCGTAAATTGCAACTCTTTCGCCTTCTGTTTCTTATGGAGAAAAAAATTGAGCCAGTAACTGAAAAATAGTGGAGTAAATGTACATAAAGTTGTATAGGGAAATACAGCAGCGTTACCTTTAGCTACCAGACACATTATGTGACAACCTGCACAGAAACAGTTCCTTTGTTTGCTGGTATTTGTTTAAGATTTGCTCCCTTTACGCTTGTTCCTTTTATCTGCTGAGGTGCCGCGACGACAGCTTATGAACATCTGCTTCAAAAACGCCGTTCCGACCCATTTTAACCCCTAAATATAGTACAGTAAATTATGTCTAAAGGACATATTTTGCCTCTTTCAAAAGAGCGGAAATGGCTATATCAGTATGCATCCAATTGTCTGTTGTGTGTTATTGTTCTCTCCATTTAGGCTCATATCAGTATGATGTTTGAAGGCGCGCAGTAACATAAAATAATAACTCCCAAATGTCTGAAACCTAAAGTAACGAGACCTTTTAAATATATATATATATATATATATATATATATATATATATATATATATATATATACTGAAGTACATATACCTGAAAATTCTACTTAAGTACAATAACGAATGCTGCCCAAAACACTCTATAGATGTAACACTATAGTGGAGCATACATTTCAGGGGAATTTTTTAAGAAAATATTTATTTTATTATTTATTTATATTATTTTATTTTATTTATTTCACTATTGTTTTATTCATTTCTTTTTACAAATTTTACTGTTATCCGGGAACGCACCAGTGGCCGTCCATCTGCGCATGCGGTAGAAATGCTAACGAGTCTCCGTGGCTGTATATTGTAAAACATACCCGAAGCTCCTCAGTCACCCTAATCTGACTTTGAGGCTGTGAACCGCCAGCATCGTGTTTAAAATAATACTAGACTCCAGACTCGTTAAAAGAAGCTCCTGTTTTTAGCCCGTTTGATGGAGTTCATATAGCTGCTCACACAAGCTAACAGCTGCCGGTAAGTAAAACAAACGGTCCGTTTAATGGCTGATGTGTTACAGTTTCCCGACCATATTAAAAGGTTATACTGTATTTAAAGGGTAAGTAGAAACAGCTGCTACAGGCTTCATGTGCTGCTTGGATACTCCGGTGACCCGGTAATGATAAACCCGCAGATTCAACTTCTGCATTGCTACACAACTAGAAGAATTTTCGAGGTTTCAGTGACGTTAACAGAAAGCTTTAAATGTCATATACTGTAATATCTGTTACCAAGGGGCTGTGGTCTTTACTGATAATATCGGTCCCTCTGCAGCCAGCAGTCCATCGGAGAATGATCAAGTTCGTGCTAATGGTGAACCGCCAGGGTCAGACCAGGCTATCCAGGTATTACCACCCTGTGGAGCTGAGCCGCAGAGCGGCGCTTGAAGCCGATGTAGTCCGCTGCTGCCTGAGCCGCAAGAAAGATCAGGTATCTGTGAGTTATCAGTGACGTTTAGTAAAAAAGAAAAATAGAACATGTTCTTCTAAACTCTCTCTGTTTCCAGTGTTCCTTTGTGGAGTACAAAGATTTTAAACTGGTTTATCGTCAGTATGCTGCGCTGTATATCGTGGTGGGCATCACAGACAGTGAGGTGAGTGTGGCGGTGATTTACAGCATTTTACACCTCTGCGTTTCCGTCCTCAGGACGTTTTTCTCCTCTTTGCTCTCACAGAATGAGCTGTCCATCTATGAGTTGGTCCATAACTTTGTGGAGGTCTTGGATAAATACTTCAGCCGGGTGGTGAGTTTGAACAGGGTTAAAAACTCTTGGATCCAGTGTCAGGGTGTCTGCAGGTCTTTAAAGCATTTGAAGTAATTATAATAGTTTCAAAATCAAGTGTTCACTGTTTTCCAGGGTTTTCTTAGCACTCAGGTTGGGCTTTCTTGTATAATTTGTGAGATGTCTAACAACAAATTATTTTAACTAGCTGTTTGACTGTTTGTCTCTCTACAGAGTGAACTGGACGTATCCTTAAAGCAAGCCACAACTGCACACACTACTTTTAGCATGAGGCCAATATATGCAGTGCATATTTTAACAAAGCCAAATCTTTTATTGCTTATAAAGTAATTTTAAATCCCTTTTTTGGCTCAGATGTTGAACACAAAATAACCTCTTTGAGACAACAACAGGTTCAGTGCTGAGATTAAATATTTATGTAAAAGTTACCCATCAGCAGAAACTGTTTTTCCCCCTTGTTTCCTTTACCCTTCAACATCAGATAATGTTCAACCTGGATCGAGTTCATGTCATCCTGGATGAGATGATCCAGAACGGACACATTGTGGAAACAAACAAGAGTCGCATCCTCGCTCCCCTCACCGCCATCGACAAGATGACCGACAGCTGACACACGCTGGAGAGGAAGTTACTGTTCTGCTTGCTCGAGGATGGGCCTGGATTTGATGAACTAAATTGTGATGTCCTGCAGCTTACAGTCTGAGTTTAAAGCCTGTTTAAAGGTACTGATGTTACAAAAAAAAAAAAAAATACTCCAACATGAACTCCAGGTAGTACATTAATACACATCTGTACAGTGTGTATCCAGATGTTTCAGTTGCACAGCTGAGAGCAGGAAGCCTTCCTCTGAAGTTGGCCAGTTTAAACTCATCCAGGAGGAAATCTGAAATAAAAGGGGAATGAAGCCCTTTAAGTTTGTCTTGTCAGCATCCACGTGTGTTTTGGGGCATTGACAGACCAGAATTGTTTTTACACAGATAAAATGTGTGTAAAATATGAAAAAACCTGCTTGTTTTGGGGGTTTTTTTTGGTATGAGTTATGCAAAGGGAAAAGTTTTTTTACAATATAAAGTTATTTTTAAAATGTACAAAAAAAAAAAATCACATCTAGATGTCTTCATGTAAGGAAATGAACAAAAATTCAATACAACTTTATAAAAAGTCCTAATAGGGTGGCTCAGTGGTGGAGCTGGTGACCACATGCATATACCGTGTTCAAGTCCCAGCCTATTGCCAATTTACCCGCCTGTCTTACCCCCATTTCCTGTCTTGCTACTACGAATAAAGCTGCTGTGGCCAAAAAAAAAAAGTTCTAATAAAACAAGATCTGCATCATAAGACTGAAACATGAAAATTTTAGAAAAGACTAAAACAAATCTACCTGCTGATTCTCGGTGATCGGTCTGCAGGACGGATCTGCTTTAGTAAATATTTTGTAGACACGTCATGTTGATCAAACTGCGCTCATAACTGCAGTGAAGTTTCAGTTTTTCAAACAAGTCAGGCTCACTCCAGGTTATGAATGAAATCATCTAAGATTCATATTCTTCCACAGACCACAGGACTCAATCTTTATTTTATACTTTGCAAACATTTTTAATGATTATTTTTTGGAGCATACACATTTGAAAATATCTGTTTACCTCAAACTGCAACTTGAGTTAAATAAATGTTTATAATATACAAAGAAAATACAGGGATAGCAGAGCTTTTTTTTTTTTTAATCTTTCTCTTTAGATGTGCCTTGCACACAACCAGTGTTTTTGTCCTCTAGCTTCATTGTAAAATAAACACCAAAGGATCTCTGACCTTTGACCTTTACACCTGGTCAAACAACCGGAGAACTGTCGCACGCACACAAAAACAAAAAGCAATAAATTGGGGATGGGGAGGAGAATCCGTGGATGTTTCAGGAAAGAGTGAAAACAGAAGCTATGAGTCAAACCAGGCACCAAACTGAGAACAGACGGGAGGAGGAGATCAGCACATACACACAAGCCTGCAGCATCAAAGCTGAGAGCAAACCAGCAGCAGCAGCAGCTCAGGATGGTGAGGAAGATGATGCTGCTACTGATGAAGGAGGCCAGAGAGGTGTGAAGGATGTGACGAGCTTTTCTTTCATTTTATTTCTGCAACATAAACCCCCCTCCTCCTGTAGCAGGAGGCCCGGCCGTCAGTCAGCTGGTTTGGATTGGCTGGCTGATCTGTCAGTCACGATGCGAGACGGACAGATGACTTGAGAAGCATGCTCAGTGTGGAGGCGGCGGTCAGTTGAGGTGGAAGCCTTTCTCCATGGTAGCGGCTAACAGGCGCTCCCTCATGATGTCCTCAGACGAGTACTCGGGCAGCTTCAGGTAGTGAACACAGGTGTTGACAGATGGGTAGCTGGAGTCTGTGGCATCCACCTGAGGAGGCGGCATTCAATCAGCTTAAACAGTCAAAACTACCTTTATTAGCAGGCTCAGAGCCAATCAGAGAGCCAGCTTACCTTTCTGACGATGGTGAGGCGGGGGTGCAGGTTGGCGAGGCCACCGGGGGGCAGGGTGGAGCAGCCGGTGGTGAACTGCAAGAAAGCTTTCCTTTCATCAGATGACATCCCACATAAGACTCGCACAAACCGCAGGAAGCCAGGGCTGAAGAAGAGGAGAGGTTAAATCCATGATGTCATGACACCAAGTTTCCCTTAGTGTTTATGTGACATGTCATACCTGTCTCTGGTGTAACCAAGCTTCGGTTCGGTGTAGTTGATGATGTCATCAGCAGTCCAGGAAGGAGACTGGTTGCCACAGAGGATCATCTGCACCTCCTTATGGCTGAAGGAGCTCAGTTTCTCCATGGGAAACACTCGATTAAAACCCTCTGAGGAGGAGAGGACACATTTCGTTTTTAGAAGAAATCACAAGTTTAGCTAACTGGCAGGATATAAAGAACCAGAAAACTTTCTGGGCACAATAGAATCAGTTCTGTTATGATGAGATGAGAGAATCCAACAAGGGTCTACAATGAGAATAAATATATATATAAGTTAAAAAGTTGCTTGAAAGAATGAGAACCTTTATATAAATACAGCTGCAAGCAGCAAACATGGCAGTTGCTAGGTAGTAAGTTGTGACAATAGCAAGAAAGGGGTGTTAAGCTCTGCTGGTAAAAAAATTAAATCGACCACAGGTCGCAAGTTACGGTTGTAAGCATATGTTCAGCTTTACCCCTCGCTGCGTGGCCCCAAATGAAAGTTCTTTATTTTAAATAGGTGTGAGAATACACCGGCAACTGTTTGCGTATCCAAACTGAAAGTACTGATGTGTGCAGTTTTCCTGTGTGGCCCTGGATCAATATGCTGACTCCCTGCCTTGACATAGATCTTGCTGACCAAAGGCTCTTTTTCCACGATCTTGGCTAAAGCTGAACTAACCTGTGAGTTAGTTGGGCTTGATTCATAAGACAAAATGAGAGACTGCATTAAAAAGGAATAATTTCATCCAAAGTATCTTGTTTTTATAATCACAAGAAACCAAAAGCAGAACTGAAATTAAAAATCCAATTAGGTTTAGTCAGTGGTGCCTGTGAACAGGCCCCTTCTTACTTTTCTTTGTCACTTCTTTCCTCATAACAAGAAAATATTTAATTTTGTGAAAACCCAGGTTTTTCGGAAAAAACATGCAAATAAGTCATGATGGCATCGCGCTGTGGACAGGACACTGTAAAGAAGTAATGTGTCAGTTTTGCACGTTTACCTCTGAAGGCCTCCATCTGTTTCTGGATGCCGGTGTGCATGCAGAAGTCAAACATCAACTCCACGTACTCCTCTGCATTCTCCATGGTCACCATCTATATACACACACACACAGACATTTTCAGCATAAACTCAATACATGTGCAAAAGTTCTGTGACTATGGGAAGGCACTGCCATCTACATAAACTTTGTCTTCTGGTGTTTTTACCTCGTCATCTCCATTTGGTTTGAGATCCACAGCAGAGAAACCGTGAACCTTGGAGGACGGGCAGAACTGAAAGTTTAACCTGCAGAGAAAAGTTCAAGTTGCTGTCAAACATCCGGCTCATGGCACATGGAAAAAGACAAAACAAAACTTTCTGGTGTCTCTGAACAATCTTTCACTACAAATACTGAACTCAAGCGTTCTATCATTTACACTGCACAGACAACATTTAGACTTTCTAAATGTTTCTAAGTAAGACTCAGTTCAGCAGGCATGTCTGTCCGGTCCTCCTGACGGGATTCACGCTTCTCAGTTGGGGACTGTAGCACAAGGCCTTTACTGTGTTCATCAGGTCAGACGTTTATTGATGCCAACTGAAAAGTGACTTCCTTAATTTCAGCCTCCGGTGTGTGTGCTGTGACTCAAGCAAGTAGAAACGCGTGGGGCTGAAAAATGAAGCCAACACTCAAGTGCAGCTCCTCTAGCTGCCACTTGAGGCAGGCTCCAAAAGAGAGTAAACCCCCTCAAACTCCCATGTAAAAAATGAGCAACTTTACACCATTAAAAACTATGTTTACAGCCTGGTAATAATAATGGGACCTCTTTGAATAGCTAATCTCTTTCATAGCAGCTGTATGGTGGGTGAAATCTCTCATAACTCATCAGTATGGATACAGGTAAGGCTGCTTTGGTAAGTGTGTTGGGCACAGGAAGCTGCAGCTGTCTGGAAGAGCTCACCTCCACTAAATGGAGTCACTGAACTGGACAGTGTTTGCACTGTCGTTGCTTTTTGAAACATTCACCTAAATTATCTGACCAATTATATGGCTCCAGAGCAGCTTCCACAAGATACAAACACTGCATGACTACTGTGTGGAAAAGGATTTCAATAAATCTTACCTTTGCTTTCACTAATGATAAACAGAAATGTATTCAGCTTCTTATTAAGTAGGTTTTCTGATTTGTGAGGACTGTTTACAATATGGTGACAATAAAAGAGCACAATGCACTCTCTTTAACAAGTAAGCACTTATTCGCACATTAGTAAAGATTGGACTATTTCATCATCCATGAAGAAAAAAAAAAAAAAAAAAGCTGGTAAAGATTTCAGCTGGATACATGATCAGTTATTGTTATGACCATGGAAACCACTAGGAACCTGTCAGAACAATTTATTCCTCATGTCAGAATAAAATGTCAATCCTGAAAGATTTTTTGTGTTGGCTGCTGGAAAGTGTTAAACTTTCCCCTCTTTCTATCTGCTATATGAATCAGACACTGTGATGGTCTTTACACCGACAGGACTACAATCAGCAGGTGTCACAGTTAACTCAAGTTATGAACTCTCTATTTCTGACCACTGTGCTCTTCACCAACTTTTACACCTAAGCATGCTGACAGTGTTACTGCTGTTGGAACACTATCAGCATCTTTGTGTGTGTGCTTTCTCACCCGAGGTCCTCGATGCTGAGGGGGGGGCCAGAGCCCAGTGGGTTCTTCAGCATCAGATCCTGCAGTCTGGTGTTCTTCTCATCCTCAGACAAACTCTTACTGGCCAGAATCTGCCTCCTCTTCACTGCCAGATCCTTCACTTCCTTCAGGAAACTCGCCCTGCAGGAGGACATGAGGAGAGAGAGCAAACGGCCATTGTGAGTTTTGAAAAATCTGCTGGAGTTATTTTACCGTTGACCTTTCAGGTTTCTCTATGATTTTATAATTCCCTGCCCTAGTACTGTACCTCTACACTTGTCTTTCTGTTGCAGACCAAAACAGATCCATGCTCTGTCTGAATGAGGCTTTAGTCATGCTTCACAATAACTGATCAGTTGTAAAGTTACATCATCACCACTTTAACAGTTTAATCAAACATTATAAAACCACAGCAGGCTGTGCAGATGTTAACACAAGCCTTTAAGTGTCGTCAGACACTTTCCAGTCACACCTTGGTACAAAACACTGAAAAGTCAAAGTCTGTTAATGTTGCTGCACATTAACATACTTAGAGACTATTTGGTATTTTATTTACGTGCTGCACAGAGCAAACTAAATGGTCCTCTGCAATAAACCTCTACAAACTTATTTTAAAGTAAACTTTATCATGAATTCAGAAGCAGCAATGCTGCATATGTGAAACTAACCGTGAAAACCTTTCAAAGTCGGCACCTTTAAAGTCCTTTAAATCTGACCATCCTCAATTAGTTTAAAAATGATTTGTTAATATTTACACCATGCTTCTGATGGATTTATGAAGACTTTGCTTCAGCAGCTGTGTCTACATCACACAGGATGTGTTCAGGTTCAGTAGTAAGCTGGGGTCACCTGCTTGAGTAAAACTTGTGCTGTCAGGTATAGAGTAAAGCTAGACATTAAAAGCTGCTGTGTAACCTGTGCGGGTTGATGAGCTGGAAGTCATCCCAGGTCAGGATGCCGTGGTACCAAGCTGGTGGTTTGGGTTTTGGTGGGTCCATGATGAACTCAGACTTTGAATCCTCGTCAAAGCTGCCCACTGAGTAGGTCTCCTGGCTCTCCTCGGTGGATGCTTCCGACTGCACTTCAGACAGCAGCAGGAAAGGTTGCAGGTGGGGCCGCTCAGGGTCGTGACCCTGCGGTGAGCTTCGAGACTGGTATAGCAGCTTGCTCATGTTAGACTTGATGTCCCCCATGCAGAGCAGCTTGAAGAAGGGCTGTGATATTGGCAGGTCAACCAACCGATTGTCCTGGATACACTTGGCCAAGAAGATGCCCAGGAAGTAGAAGAGCTTGGTGATTCGTTCCAGCTCCTCGCTGTCCTGAGGGAATGGAGCTGGAAACAGACCACAGGAACGCTGCACGTAGTAACCCGGAGGCTTCAGACCACCACCCAGATCCACCTGAAACACCAGCACAGGAGGGACCTCTGATTATTCTGGTAGGTTACACTAAAATGAATTAAGACACACACACTTTTCTTGCTGTGGGAGAGAGGCCTCCTCCTTTGTCTCTCTCCTCATTTTTAAAACTAATTCTTGCAGCACTTCTTACATAAACAAAGCACCTGCCTGGTTGGAGAATGTTTGAAAAAGTTATCCCGTTTTTAAACTGTAGCTCATGCCTCCTGCTCAGTACCTGCTGGCTTTTAACTTCACCTTCACATTTGATCAAAGCTACTAAGATAGGCCAGTATTGATATTTCAGCAGCTGCAAATACACACATGACAAATGATCATGTAAATGTTCTTTGGGTCACTTTTTTACAGTTATGGTTCCACCTTCATATTTTGAGAGTAATTTATTTGCTTGAGAGACAAAACAAGTGATATGTTAAATTCCTATTTTACATGTGTGTGTTTGTGTATATGTGTGTGTGAATAAATGTGAAGCCTGAGCTTTTGGCCCACAGAGAAAATGTGTACATACGCTAACCTAATTATTTGAAACATTGACCATGTTTAATGTCTCATAAGTACTGTTGCTTTAACAATTTGATGTTTAAATCGTGACTGTGTGAATGTTTGAGTCCAACCTGTCGTGACTCATCGTCCGGGAAGTCGTCGTCACACAGCCAGATTCCCAGCAACGTTTTCTGAAATTCTGCAGCCACCAGAGCATAAAACTCCAGAGTCGGACCGAGACCCGTTCCCTCCTCACCCTGAAACTCCACCTGGACTCACAGAAACACAGACACACTTAGACCAGCAAATCAGTCAGATAATTACTTTGAGTGCTGCAAATGTAGTAGTAGACTCAGAATGTTTTCTTTAGTGATTTATTAGTATTTAAAGGATATTTTTGTTTTTTGTTCACCAGTTATCAGGTTAATAAAAACAAACCACCTCTCACCTCTAGCACAGACTTCTGGTCGGCATGGATGTGCATGACAGACTCAGCCCATTCCATCATCGAGTCTCCTCGGGGGACTTTGACCCGTTCGTGTTTGAGTCGCCCCACCCTGAACTCACCCGGATCGTCCCGCCGCACTGTGGTGGATGGCCGAGAACGTTCCATGGTCGCCTCTCGCCGGTTCTGGAGCCACACAATTGCCCTGCAGACACAGTGGGGTCAGAGTTTTGGACACAGTCCAGCAACAGGACGTGGTCAATTTTAACCTTGGTCACTGGCCAAAGTTTAAATTAAAGGCCAAATTCAACAGCTGATAAGAGATGAATGACTCTGAGAATGCTCACTAGTGGAGGTTTTAAATGTACTGACATAAATTATTTCTGGTGAAACAGTTCTAAAAGAAAACCTAAAAACAGTGAAAAGGTTTAAAGAACTAAACTCAAATAAGGCCAAAACCTTTATAGCAGCTGTCTTTGATGATCAAAATACTAAATGTTTCTCTCATGGCTGTCAGCTCTGCCTGATACTTTTCTGTTTCACTTCTGGAATTTGCAGGTCTTTACTGGATTCACTGCAGATGGCTAAGCCTGGTTCTGCCACAGGTTTCTTCCTCTTAAAAGTGGGTTCTTCCTTTTAACTGTCACCAAGTACGGCTCACAGGGGATCATCTAATTGCTGAGGTTTTGTGTGATATTGTAGGTCTGTACCTTGTCATACAAAGTCCTTTGAGGCATCTATCGTTATGAACTGGTGATATACAAATTAAACTAAATTGAACTGAGCTAACTGCCTCAAGTTATGTCTGGTACGTTTGTCCACCCCTGCATCACACTCACCTGGAGGCTCCAAAGGCAGTGCAGGTGAAGTAGAGCTGTCGGGTCTCAAAAGGGATCAGGAAAGGACACTTGGAGGTGAGTTGTTCACACCAATCGGGCAGCGCTCCACTAGCAAGAGCCAGAGGCTCCTGGGAAACCACAACATTCAGTTTAACAACCTGAGGTCTTGAACAAGTAAAGTATGGCAATTGCTTGAACTCGCATGGCATTTAGCTTTTTCATAGCTGCCTGACATTTCACAAAGTAAAACATTTAATCTCTGTTCTTAAGTATCAAAGTAAAGTGCCATTTAGTAAAAAGAACTGAATGACCAGCCAACCAAATAAATTCCTATGCCTGGCGCAATCATTTCTGTACGAGTACTGGTGCAACACCCTGGTGGTGCAGGCTGCGCACTATAAACACATTATGTTAGCGTTTCGGTGTTGATTTAACAGAAAAAGATTTTTGACAAAACTGAAGAGCCAACTTTTTAGATAAATAAGATAAAATGTGGTATTTAGTTAACTGCAATACTGCTCTGCCCGACAACTAGCAAGATGTAAACAAAGGGAAAGGAAGTCTCGAGGTTTTCACATAAATGACACGTTAAACAGAACAAACTGACCTCAATCTGCTGCAGGATCTTAGTAGTGATTTTCTTGCTGGTAAAGTCTTCAGGAGATGCGTTGAACTGCAGCTCGTCCACATCTGCAAACACAATTTAAAGTTTGAGGAGGGAAAATGTTGCTTTACAGAACAGCTGCCATTTTAGTTTGGAACAAAATAAGTTTATGAATATAATTGCAAAACTGTTTTCACTCAAATTTAAGAATGTCAGAAGAACCAGATCAGGATGCAGCCGTCACATGTAGCATGCAGCAGGAAACAGTCTTCTTCAGGCATGTTCTCATGTATGTAACGTACTGTTATATACAGCAATTTTTGTTGAATCTTTTACTCACCATTCAAGGCATTTTAGACTACAAGGCATATTTTAACCATACAGCACTTCAGGTGATGTTACCTCAGCAAGGTGCAGAGCCATGCGCTCAGGTGCTAGCTAGAACCCTGAGTTTGTGCTCCATAACTTTGGCAGGTTAGGGTCTGATCTGAGTGGCTAATGTCTGATTGTGCTATGTGGAATATTTGCTTCCTGCCATGCATGTGGGAAAATTGCTCTACATTTTACTTACCCAAGTTCCTTCCAAACTCAAGTACTACATATAATCACTATTGTGGTTAAAGTGGAAAGTGTATGTTTGACAGTCCTAAAATATACCTAAAGATAATTTAAGGGAAATACAGCCATGTACATTAGATCCTACAGCTCTGCAGCATGAACAGTGTGTTCCAGTATGTGACTGTGTGTGTTTTCATACCTTCCTGCAGTGTGCGTGTGTTAGTGGACGAGTCTCCTCCAATGATGTAGAGGATGCGCAGCAGCTGCAGCACATCCTCCACTCCACAGGCATTCTGGCTGCATCCTGCCTTTGCCTGCGCTGCCTCCCTGGCCCCGCCCAGAATCTCACTGCTTTGATTGGCTGAAACCGAACTGGGGCTCAGGCCACCAGAACGGCCCCCGACCCCAATAGTGTGTTCACAGAACTCCTGAGAAGGGAAACAGATCAGAAGTCAATAAAAAGGCATCAGATATCTGGCCACATTCTCCTCCTCCTAAACATATGGAGAAAAAAATGTGATGCATGCGACTCACCATCTTTCCGCTCTCCTTCTCTTTATCAGAGTCCTTCAGCTCTCTGTACATTATCCTACATTAAAAACAGAAGCCAAAAAAACTCAAACATCTGTCAAATGTAGTAGAGTTTG